>NW_027331920.1:13923611-14160491 GCF_048418815.1 Hemitrygon akajei | reverse complement strand
GACCGACTGCTGTAATAACGTGTTTAAGTGTCATCAAAACATAAAGTAATCTGAACATTTTCTCTGTCATTGTCTATACTTCAAGCACAAAAATGGTCTACTCCAACATTCCCAGTTAAATTATCTTTCGATCCATCTGTAAAAATGTTAAAAACTTGAAATGATTAGTGTAACGCTTAGGGCTATCGGCATGTGTATGTCTAGGACAGCGGTTCCCAAACTTTTTTTGGCCATGCCCCACCTAATCACCTCTAAAATCCTGATGCCCCCCTGTGGTGATATATAATTCTTATTATTCAAAAAGTGAACTGGAGGAAGCCTAAAAGACTATTAACTTAGTTTAAACAAGCTTCCAAAGAACATGGCATTCATGAAAGAGAAAAATAAAAGAACCAAAGGACTGTTAAAGTTCTGAGGTAGAAATTACTAAGAAATTGTAAAAAAAAACATTGTGATATTAAAATAATAATAATGATAATAAATAATGCAATGCCGATTCGTTTCTACAGCATACAAAGACAGATACACCCGTTTAAAAGAGATGACGCAATGTACACACCTTCACACCACCAAGAACCGAAAGCTACTGCAAAAAGCAGCATTGGCGCGACCTCGTACGAGTTTCTTACGCGTTTGGACTTGTTCATTCGTTCCTTCCTACATCAGTCAATTCATTAATTTAATTATGAAAGCCATTTGATGGTTGTAATGATGGTGATACACTATATATACAGTACATACGCAATTACACATGTACATACACACAAGTACTTTTATGTATGCATACTGTATACACATATGTATTAACTCGCACACACACTCATACTCACACAGACTTACTAGAAAAAACTCACTGTTAATAACTCATTCTCGAATTGCCCCCCTTAAAAATCAAATTACCCCCCCTGTGGGGTGTACGCCCCACGTTGGGAACCACTGGTCTAGGGAAAATCCGTCCACCCGCCAAACCGTGTCTCCCGTTTGTGTAGATGCTGTGTGATGCACACTGGTACAAACTCGCTCATACAATATCAGACAGCACCCAATGCACGTTTACAGAGTACACTTTATAAATCTTTCTGAAACTAGGTAATCATAGCGATACAATATAAAAAGAAAGAAAAGGGCGCTAAAAACGTTTTTAGAGTTCAATCAGTTCGTGTACAACCATTGGAGCTCAATTATCGAAGCCTTCTGTCCACCATTCGATCTTCTCCGACCTCCTCGACCCGCCCGCCTGGGACCAACCTGGGACCCAAAGGGTCCAGCACGCTCCTTCCTCTTCGTTTCTCCTCTCGAAAAACCCGTGCACTGACTCCAGGTTCCAGACATACAGATAGAACAACATAGCTTCCAGTGGTTAGTTCCTCCGTTATCAATAATTATAACCGAAACTTTCACTAAACAGAGCATTGCCAAATCAGTTACCGACAAAGATGCCATTTCATTATAACGTTACAGAGAAGCATTTTATTTAAGCAGTTAACAGTTAACATTACAGTTAATAATCTGAGAACCCTATATTCTCCCCCCACCGAATTAAGTCATGCCCTCAGACGTTCAGATAATTCGCCAACCCCTCCTGCAGAATACACCGTCCAATCCAAGTGCAGAAAGCAGTGACATAACTCCCCAAAACAGTGGAGATCACATCCTGTTCCCCAGGGCCACATAGGCCAACCTGTCTGAGGGGTGCCTACTTCTCTAAGGCCTGCGCACTCCCTTCTCTAACTCCTCCACCTCGGACAATACGGGAGACCTATGTTGACTACGAGGCGAACCCTCCCGCGAATGGTCACCCAAACCCCTCTGCACCTCGGAACCGTCTATCTCTTGCTTGGGCCCTACATCCTTTATTCCAACACCCTGTGATACCCCCGACTGTCCATCACTGGCCTCCTTACCCCGTCTAACCCAGTTGGGGAAGGGCCAGGAGCCTCCCCCTCATCACGGGAGCGTCAGCGAACGGCAGCATGTGCCAATCGTCCGAGTCATCATCCTCCGAGTCAGTGTCTCTCACAGGGTTTTGGGCCCGGGCCAGACTCTCCCGCAGAGTCCTGCTATAGGTGCATCCGGCACCTCGGGCCTCCGGCTCTACCTGTACATCTCGCTCCAGGGGCAACCAGGGGAATCAGATGGAGAATCTTGACGGGCCCACTCCCATCCTTGAGCCTCACCCGCAGAAACGGTAGATTTGGCATCTGACTCTCTATTACACAGGCCGTGCTGGACCAGCCATCAGCCAGCTTGTGTTTCCCAGGTAGTCCTAAATTCCTTATGAGGAATCGATCTCCCGGCAGCAGTTGGGAGAACTTCACCTTCTTGTCAAACCTCCTCTTATTTCCCCGATTCTGCTCGGCGGCCGCCTCCCCAGCCAGCTCATAAACTCTTTGTAGTTCTTTCTTCATTTCAGACACATACCTCAAGTAGGGCTTCGGCGTCCGATTAAACCTCTCCGACTGGGGATCACCCTGCGGATGACAGGGCGTAGCCCTCGATTTCTCAACCCCCATCATACCCAGTAGCTCGTAGATGAGCTTACTCTCAAAGTCTCGTCCCTGGTCACTATGTATCCGCCGGGGAAGGCCATAATGCACATAATAGCATTTTCGCCGCCGCAGTCGCCATTTGATCCTTGGTAGGGAACGCCTGAGCACACCGGGTGTGGTGGTCTTTGATGGCTAAGACATTCGCCGTATTGCTGGCATCGTGTTCCATGGCTGAGAAATCCATACACACCAGGTCCAACAGCCCCTCACTTTGCCAGTGTGACAACGGAGCAGCCTGCACAGGCAGCGTCTTCCGGCGTATACAGCGAATGCACGACTTGTAATACTCTTCCACCTCCGCCCTCATTCGGGGCCAGTAAAACCTGTCTTTGAGCGATTCACAGATCTACTCCACCCCCAAATGTCCAGAATCTTCTCAGCCCACGCCACATCCCTCTTTTCCACCGCGCACCAAACAGGGCCAATGACCGGGTCATCTCGCTGAGCATCAGCCACTTACCACGGACTGAATTAGGGCCACTGTTTAGTCTTCAGTGTAGTCAGGTCACAGTAAACTGGGAGTAGGTCGTCATCAGAAGCCCCCAATTGGTTCACTGCCCGTTCCTGCTTCCCCTTTTCCTCGGCCTTCACGGTGATATCAAACTGACATATGGCTTTCACCCCAGGGGCAAGAACGCTCTCCCACTCCTCGCCCGTTTCCTGTTCCCCATGCTCCCGTCGTGACAAAGCATCCGCATCGACATTCCTGCTCCCCGGCCGGTACTTCAGTCTGAGATCAGATACCGACAAGGCCGCCAATCACCGATGTCCTGTAGCATCCAGTTTCGCCGAAGTCAGGATATAAGTATTGGGTTGTTGTCCGTCCTCACCTCAAACCTGGCTCCGGAGAGATAGTCACTCAGCTTATCCACCACTGCCCACTTCAACGCCAGGAACTCCAGCTTATGGGTGGGACAGTTTCTCTCGGAGACCGACAAACTCCGGCTGACAAACGCGACAGGTCTCAACCCGGTGCCCAGGTCCTGATACAAGACGGCCCATAATCCGTCTCGGCTGGCGTCGTGTGTAGTACACAGGGTAATCGGGTGACCGCAAAAGCCGGCACCGGTGTCTGTGTCAGCAACTCTTCCAGCGATTTAACAGCCTCCGAACATTTTACATCCCACCTCTGTCCGGAGGGCTCCGACGGTCCGAGATATTCTCCAACATCCCGTCCCTCTTTTCCTTTCTTCCCCAAGGGAGGGTAACCACGCAGAAGCTGGTTCAAAGGGTGACTCACTTTGGCGTAGCCCATCACGGATCTCCGATAATAACCACAGAACCCCAAGAACGAGCGCAGAGCGTTCACAGTCCGGGGCCTTGCCCACGTGGTCACTGCTTCTATCTTAGCCGGGTCGGTAGCTACTCCATCCCGGGAGATTATGTGTCCAACATAGCTAACAGACGTGTTGCAGAGCAGACACTTGTCCAGGGAGAGTTGTAACCCTTCCTTCTTCAGCCGACATAGCACCTTCAGTAATCTCGCTTCCTGTTCTTCCAAAGTGGATCCAGACACTACCAAATCATCCAAATACACCAACACTTCATGCAAATTCATATCCTCCACCGCCTTCTCCATGACCCCCTGGAAGGTAGCAGGGTTCCCGATATACCCTCGGGCATCATTCCGAACTGGAAACCCCCATAGGGAATATAAATGCCGCCTTCTCTTTCTGTCCTGAAATGCCGTCTTCGTCTGTCCTGACGAAGGGTCCCGGCCTGGCCTGATGCGTTCCGCCAGCATCTTGTGTGAGTTGCCGTTTTCTCTTTGTCGGCCTCACTCATCGAGATCTGGTAGTATCCACTCCTCAAGTCCAGCACACTAAACCACTTCGCTCCACTCAGACAGGCCAACGCGTCTTCGACCCTGGGGACCGTATACTGGTCCGAGGCAGTGCGCCGGTTCAATGTCTTATACTCCAGAGACATGCGTAGCTTTCCGTTCTACTTCCGGGCCACTACTATTGGGGACGCATAGGGGCTTCGGGACTCAGTGATGATTCCAGCTTCCTTCAACTTGCACAAGTGCTGCCGCACGTCTTACACATCTGCAGGGGCCAGTCGCCGCGACCTCTCTCTGAACGGGGAGTCCTCAGTCACTCGGATGGTATGGCGAGTGTTCTTGGAACAACCGACTCAAAATCGGCAAGAGAAAAACAAATCTTCCAGCTTCAACATCTCCACATGCCTGCGTTTCCACTCCGGCGGCACAGGAGAGTCCCCAAAGTTAAAGGCCTCAGCGATCAGCTTTTCTCTGTTTTCCTGTCCTTCCCCCTTAGTGGGCCTCACAGGTGCGCTAGACATTACCATCACTGGGAACAAATGCCCCAGCGGCATCCCTCTCTTAAAGGTGATTTCTCTCTTCGTATTGTTCCTGACACTCACAGTTATCCGCCTCGCATCTACCACCGAGGGCCTCGGCACTTCGGGCCTCACCAGCACCCAAGCCGGAAATCGTGACTCCCCCTCGAGATCTTCCTGGGCGTCCACTAAAAGGGCCTCGCCATCTGGAACTCCGGGAAATCTGGGGAAGATGTCCCATCACTCTTGCTACTTCCCCGGGCCCTATTATCACAGGCTTCGACTGGGTGCACCACACAGTCCCTCGTTTAAATTCAGTCTCCGGCCCGGGTCCCCCAAACAGTTCTCACTCGCCCTCTCCTGGCAGGCCCCCATGAGACTCCGCACCACAGGGGTGTTGGTCCCCACCAGGATTGAAGCACCCCCGCCCCGTCTCAACCGGGTACGGACAAACCAGCACTAACGTCTCCAAAACCTCGGACACTCCCACATCGGCTTCTGAAATCTCCAGTTTCACTGACAAATACCCGTCATTCGGATAATCCCCAGCACTGACGCCCCAGATCTTCAGTGCACGGAATGGGGTTAATGGAAAATGCTTTAAGTATTGATTGTAAAACGGTACGGTATAGTAGTGTGACCTGCGACCCGGTGTCAGTATGGCTTTAGCATGGATTCCCTGTATCCATAGTGACACGCTGCAGCGGGGTCCCACTAATCCTTCCAGAATCGGGTCTTCTGCTTTCAGGGGTTCCTTGGTACATTGCTGGGAACGCGTTCGCCTAGAGACAGCAGGTCGTTCCCTCACTGGGTCCCCTCCAAGTTTCCCGACACCTCTCCCTTCTTGGATACCCGGGGACTCGCCCTCCTTGAGGTTTCCGGCCGCACACATTCCCGCCAGAAGTGACCCTCCTCCCCGCAGTTATAGCACACCCCCCTGCCTTTCACAGTCACTCCGGAAGTGTCCCTCTTTCCCACAGTTATAGAACACGCTATTAGTCGCCCCTCTTCTCGCTGACCTCCCGCCACTCGCAGCATGCTGCGCTGTCCGTCCTCTGGGGGGCGAAGCCTGCCCTACCGACCCCTCAGCCCTCAGCTCGGCCACCACCTCCTTCAGTTGCCGGGTGGAGCCCGATTCTCTTCCGTCCCCACCGGGGCTACAACTGAGGATCTCACCCTGCTGACAGAATCCTCCCGAGGCCTCACGCGCGCTCATCCCCCCTCACATCTCTGATCTGTTGAACGAACGTCGGAGGAGGGAGCGTTTTATAAGACTGCCGGAGACTCCAAGCAATCTTGTCCTCGGCCTGGGTACCCCGAAATACCTGATCCATCCTGAACTGATCCACCTGTTCATCCCGAATGACTCCCCGGCGCGGCCAGCCATTAAGCTGTCTCTCAAGCCGATAAAAGGTCCGCAGAGGGCTTCTCACCCTCATCCTGATACATGTTTTGAAACTCCCCGAGGAGCTCCCAGTCAACCCAAAAGCTCTTTCCAAAGCCTCCATATCGTCCTTCAGAGTGGCCAAAGGCTGGTTAAACTTCACACCTCGCACTACCCCAGCCAGCCCTCTCCCCGCAAACTTTCAACTAATCTCTGTCGCTTTTCCTCATCCGAGCACTGACACTCCCTCAACAACTGTGACGTTTGCTCAACCCATGTCTCATAATCCTCCTCACTCTCGGGAGTGGTCGTTATCCCGAGAAAACTCTTATCTTCTGGCGGGGCCCCTCTGGCCTTCTCGCTAAGGAGGTAAGTGCAGAGGTCAACTCAGAGCTCTCGCCTTTCACGGTGGAACGGGAACTGACCAACTTTTCCAAATCTGACCACTCTTTCCCTTCATCCTCCAGCACCGAAAGAATCCGCTCCCTCAGATCTCCTCCCCCTCTGCTGGCAACTCTGCTCGCTGAGCTTTGGCCCCTCCCTCCCCGACACTCTGCAGGCGCCATGGCCCCGCATCCCCCGGGGACGCCAATGTCCTCTCGCAACTCTGCCCCTGTTATGTCCTCACTTGTCTGCACTAACACTATATCTGTACCTGCCTTAAAATCAAAGTTCCGCGATACAATCTCCACTTTGCCAAACGTTTTAACCGCACTCAAACCTAGACGTAACACTTCATCTGGTACGCTAGTCTCCACCCCCTCAGCACGCACGCATTGCTCTCTGCCCCCTTCGCAGCCGCACACCACCCCCGAAAAGCAGCTGCCGCCATCCCGACTGTATTTTTTTTAAGCCGAGTGGTCACACAGCATCCACAGAATTCAATCCCGGGACGAGCAGCCCACAGATGTACCGCCCAGGGCTATCGGCTTGTATTTGTCCAGGAGAAAATCCGTCCACCCGCCAAACCGTGTCTCCCGTTTGCGTGGAAGCTGTGCAATGCACACTGGTACAATCTCGCACACACAATATCAGACAGCATACGTTTACAGAGTACACTTTATAAATCTTACTGGAACTAGGTAATTAATAGTGTTACAATATAAAAAGAAAAGAAAAAAAAGGCGCCGACTTATCAGATTTCAATCAGTTCCAGCACAACCGCTGGAGCTCAATTATCGAAGCCTTCTGTCCACCATTCGATCTTCTCCGACCTCCTCGACCGCCACCTGGGGCCAACCTCGGTGATCGGCCAGAGCCCGTCCAGCACGTCCTTCCTCTTCGGTTCTCCTCCCGAAAAACCCGCACACTGACTCCAGGCTCCCACACATACAGGTAGAACAACATCGCTTCCAGTGGTTAGTTCCTCCGTTATCAATAATCATAACCCAAACATTTCAACTAACCAGAGCATTACCTCATCAGTGACCCACAAAGAAGCCATTTCATTATAACGCTACAGAGAAGCCATTTTATGTAAGCAATAAACAGTTAACATTGTAGTTAATAATCAGAGAACACTCCATATATGTTGTTGAAACCCGACGCAGACTGGGAGTCCGTTTCGCTGAACACCTACGCTCGGTCCACCAGAGAAAGCAGGATCTTCCGGTGGCCACACATTTTAATTCCACGTCCCATTCCCATTCTGATATGTCTATCCATGGCCTCCTCTGCTGTTAAGATGAAGCCACACTCAGGTTGGAGGACCAAAACCTTATATTCTGTCTGAGTGGTCTCCAAGCTGATGGCATGAACATTGATTTTTCCATCTTCCATTCATCCCCCTCCTCCCCTTCTTACACCATCCCTCATGCATTTGTTTATTATTTTCTCTGCCCCTCTCGCAATCCCTCCTTGCCTGCTCTCCATCTTCCTCTGGTACTCCCCTCCCCTTTTCTTTGTCCCTAGGCCTCCCGTCCCATGAACCTTTCCCTTTTTCAGCTGTGCATCCCTTTTTCCAATCAACTTCCCAGCTCTGAGCTTCATCCCTCCCCCTCCTATCTTCTCCTATCATTTAGGATCACCCCTCCCCCTCCCAATCTCTTACTAGCTTTTCATTCAGTTACTCCTGACCAAAAGTCTTGGCCCGAACCGTCGACCCTCCTCCCCTTCTTACCCCATCCCTGATATATTTAGTTGTTTGTTTTTCTCTCTCTCTCTGCCTATCATTCTACCTGTTCCCCATCTCCCTCTGGTGCTCCCCTCCCCCTTTCTTTCTGCCTAGGCCTCCCGTCCCATGATCCTTTCCCTTCTCCAGCTCTGTATCCATTTTGCCAATCACCTTTCCAGCTCTTAGCTTCACCCCACCCCCTCCGGTCTTCTCCTATCATTTCGCATTTCCCCATCCCCCTCCTACTTTCAAATCTCTTACTATCTTTCCTTTCAGTTAGTCCTGACGAAGGGTCTCGGCCCGAAGCGTCGACAGTGCTTCTCCTTATAGATGCTGCCTGGCCTGCTGTGTTCCACCAGCGTTTTGTGTGTGTTGCTTGAATTTCCAGCATCTGCAGATATCCTCGTTAAAAGACTGAGCTTTGTCATGAAGCAGGTAAGTTATAATTTGAGGCAAGGATTGGCTGTAAAAATGGCTGAAGGGGAACTGAAGTTTATTCCACATCAACCCCACCTACTGGGAGGCATCACAGTCACATGTTCAGCTGGAGATGTCAGACCACTGAACACACCAGAACAGGGTCCCCGTGGTTCTGTGATGTTTGTGTGTGTGTGTGTGTGTGTGTGTGTGTGTGTGTGTGTGTGTGTGTGTGTGTGTGTGTGTGTGTGTGTGTGTGTGTGTGTGTGTATGTAAGCGACTGTGGGAGTGGGGATTTTGAACACCTTGTAATGATTTGGATGAAGCTCACGATGTGAAAATGAAGTCCAAGTCTAATCAGATTTGTGTTTTTATTTATTTCAGGAGGTATCACGACGGAACAGGAGGTTGGACCTGCTCTTTACCGAAACCCTGGATGGATTCGTAAAATTATTCCGAATAGCAGCTTATAACCACCAGTATAAATATTTACAGGACTGATGATGATGTCCAGGAATTGACAGTGACAGATGAGGCCCTACCGGTTGAAAAATTCGATCACCCCGATTTGCTGAACACAGTGCTCAGAAAAACACTTGATGCCATTAATCGAGAGAAAACTTACAAGGCTTGGCCGTAATACTGGGCTGAAGGGGAACTGAAGTTTATTCCACATCAACCCCACCGACTGGGAGACATCACTGTCACATGGTCAGCTGGAGATGTCAGACCCCTGAACACACCAGCACAGGGTCACAATACAACCAATACACGGGACTGTCAGATGAACCACTGTGTCCTGATCCCAGGCACACTGCACTAACACACCAGGACATGAGTTTGAATCCTACCACAGGAGCTGGAAATTTAATACTGACTTGATAATATTGTAGAGAATAAAAGTGGGTATCAGTGTGATTACCGGGATTGTCAGGAAAATACACAAGACCTTCGTGAATTGTGGGTGCAGTGTCTGATTGAAGCAGGTCTTCCCCCTTCTGTATCAGCATATTTCACTGTTGTCAGAGGCAGAAGAGGGGAGCGGTAGTGATCGGGAACTCAATCTTCATGAAGCAGACAGGAGAATTTATGGACATGAACTGAACACCTGAATGGTGTGTTGCCTACGAGGTGGCAGGGTCAGGAACGCCTGGGATCGTGTCTGCATAATTTGGAGAGGGAGGGAATAGAACCAGATACTGTATCTTGGTATATTCTGGGACCAATGACATTGGAAGTAAAAGCAAAGAGGTCCTGAAAATAGAATTGTGAGAGCTTGGTAAAAAGCTCAGAACAGTACCTCCAGTGTTGTAATTTCTGTTTTGTTGCCTGTGCCACCTGCTGGTTAGTGTAGGAACAGCATAATTTGGCTGCTATTGATTTGAGTGCTGTTCTAAAGCTCTTGAATTGAACGCTGACATTGGATTTGCCTTCCTAACACCTTCCTCACCACTGACTCGACCTGCAAGTTAACCTTAAGGGTGTTCTGCAGAAGGACTCCTTAGTCCGTTTTCATCTCAACTTTTTTGGATTTTCTCCCCATTTAAAAAAAAATAATCTGCACATCATTTCTGCGACCAAAGCTCATGATCTGAATTTTACAGCATTGTATTTCATTTGCCATTTTCTTGCCCTTTCACCTCATTCAAGTCTTTGTGCAGTCTGCCTGTTTCCTCAACACTACCGCCCTCCACCAGTCTTTGTATGATCTGCAAACTTGACAACAAAGCCAAATATTTTATTGTCTAAATCACTGATATATAACATAAAAAGAGGCGGTCCCAACACCGACCCCTGTGGAACACCACTAGTCACTGGCAGCCAAACAGAAAAGTGTCCCTTTACTCTCATTCTCTTTTTCTGACCAATCAGCCAACGTTCTGACTACGCCAATAAATGTTCTGTAATACCATGAGCTCTTAACTTGGTAAGCAGCTTCATTTGTGCATCTTGTCAATGGCCTTCTGAAATTACAAATATACCACATCCCCTTTATCTATCCTAATTGTAATCTCCTCAAAGAATTACAAACAAGTTTGTCAGGCAAGATGTTCCCTTAAGGAAGCCATTCTGACTTGTCTTACCTTGTTCAGTGTCACCAAGTATTCCATAACCTCATACTTAACAAATGACACTAACTTCTTCACAACCACAGAGGTGAGGCTAACTGGTCTATAACTTCATTCCTGCTGACTTCCTCCTGATTAAAAGAGTGGAGTGACATTAGCAGTTTTCCAGTCCTGTGAAACTATGACACGGTCCATTGATTTTTGAAAGATCATTCCTAATATCTCCACAATGTCCACTGTTGCTTCTTTCAGAACATTAGAGTGCAGTTCATCTGCTCCGGGTGACTCATGTACCGTCAGGTCTTTCAGCGTTTTGAGCACCTTATCCGTTGTAACAGTAACTGCACTCACTTCTCTTCTCTCGAACCCTTCAAATTCTGGCACAGTGCTAGTGTCTTCCATGGTGAAGAATGGTGCAAAATATTTAATTTATCTGTCATCTCGTTATCCCGCGTTATTATACATCCGGCTTCACTTTCTAGTGGCTCTATATGCACTCTCATCTCTGTTTTATTTTGTTACAATACTTGAAAAACAATTTGATATTGTTTTCTGGCTTGTTTTGCAAAGACAGGTGTATCAACAGGGCCCGAAGGATTACTGGAGTCAACCCGAACACAAACTGTTCCAGTTGCTACCATCCGGGATACGGTACCGCAGCGTAAAAGCCAGGAGCAACAGTCTCCAGGACAGCTTCTTCAAGCAGGCCATCAAACTGCTTAACACGTGCTGAGACAACTGTATTTCTATGTTATATTGACTAGCATGGTGTACATTGTATTTATAAACGTTTGTATCATAAATTACGTAAATTACACATTGCACATTTGGACGGAGAAGTAACATAAAGATTTTTATTCCTCGTGCATATCAAGGCTGTAAGCAATAAAGTCAATTCATATTTAATTTTTTCCCTCCCAATCATTCTTTCAGTTGCTCTCTGTAAATATTTAAAAGCTTCCCAATCCTCTGTCTTCCTTCTAATTTGTGCTTAGTTGTATAACCTCTCATTTGCCTTTACGTTAGCTTGAATTCCCTTGTCAGCCACGGTTTTACTATTTTGCCATTTGAGTATTTATTTATTTTTGGAATATATCTATCCTTCACCTTCCCCATTTTCCCAGAAACGGACCCCATTTCTGCTCTGCTCTCATCCCTGCCAGCGTCTCCTTCCAATTTGCTTTGGCCAATTCCTCTCTTAGACTACAATTTCTAATGATCTAAAAACGTGAAGCCCGGTCCCCTACACCAGCTTCTCAACCATCTTTAATCTCCCAAATTATCCTGTTTCAACCCTCACCAGCACGTGGCACAGGCAGCAATCCAGAAATTACAACCCTGGGGGTGCTGCTTCTGAACTTTCTACCAAGCTCTCCAAATTCTATTTTCAGGACCCCTATGCTTTTACTTTTATGTAATTGGTCCCACAATGTACCAGGACATCTGGCTGTTTTACCTCTCTCTCCCTCTCTGAAATGTTGCAAACACACTTCGAGGCATCCCTGACCCTCCCTGGCACCTATGAGGCAACATACCATTCAGGTGTCCAGTTCATGCCCATAAATTCTCCTGTCTGCTTCCTGAAGATTGAGTCCCCTATCACGACCACTCCCCTCTTCTGCCTCTAACAACAGTGAGAGTTGTTGATCCAGAAGGGGGAAGACCTGCGCCAATCAGACACAGCACTCACAATTCACGAAGGATTTCTGTATTTTCCTGACAATCCCGGTAATCACACTAATATGCGCTTTTATTCTCTACAATATCATCAAGTCAGTATTAAAATCCCAGCTCCTGTGGTAGGATTCAAACTCATGTCCTGGTGTGTTAGTGCATTTGCCTGGTTTCAGGACACAGTGGTTTATCTGCCAGTCCCGTGTATTGGTTGTATTGTGACCCTGTGCTGGTTTGTTCAGGGGTCTGACATCTCCAGCTCACCATGTGACAATGATGTCTCTCAGTCGGTGGGGTTGATGTGGAATAAACTTTAGTTCCCCTTCAGCCATTATTATCGACATTCTTTGCCTTAATTATAACTTAACTGTGGCTCATAAACAAATAGAAATGAAATGTTTTAGCAACACACACAAAATGCTGGTGGATCACAGCAGGCCAGGCAGGATCTATAGGAAGAAGTACAGTCGACGTTTCTGGCCGAGACCCTTTGTCAGGACTAACTGAGAGAAAAGATAGTAAGTGATTTGAAAGTGGGTGGGGGAGGGGGACATCCCCAATGATAGCAGAAGACAGGAGGGGGAGGGGGACATCCCCAATGATAGGAGAAGACAGGAGGGGGAGGGGGACATCCCCAATGATAGGAGAAGACAGGAGGGGGAGGGGGACATCCCCAATGATAGGAGAAGACAGGAGGGGGAGGGGGACATCCTCAATGATAGGAGAAGACAGGAGGGGGAGGGGGACATCCCCAATGATAGTAGAAGACAGGAGGGGGAGGGGGACATCCCCAATGATAGGAGAAGACAGGAGGGGGAGGGGGACATCCCCAATGATAGGAGAAGACAGGAGGGGGAGGGGGACATCCCCAATGATAGGAGAAGACGGGAGGGGGATCGATGAAGCTAAGAGCTGGGAAGCTGATTGGCAAAAGGGATACACAGCTGGAGAAGGGAAAGGATCATGGGAAGAGGCCGAGGGAGATAGAAAGGGGGAAGGGAGCACCAGAGGTAGATGGAGAGCAGGCAAGCACTGATTGTGAGAGGGGCAGAAAAAATAATAAATAAATACATCAATAAATAAATGAGTGATGGGGTAAGATGTGGAGGAGGAGCGTTAATTGAGTTAGTAAAATCAATGTTCATCCCATCAGTTTGGAGACTACCCAGACGGAATATAAGGTGTTGTTCCTCCAACGTGAGTGTGGCTTCATCTTGACAGGAGAGGAGGTCATGTATAGACATATCAGAATGGGAATGGGACGTGGAATTAAAATGTGTGGCCACTGGGAGATCCTGCTTTCTCGGGCGGACAGGGCGTAGGTGTTCAGCGAAACGGTCTCCCATTCTGCGTCGGTTCTCACCAATATATATGTAAGGTTGTCAGATTATTAACTGTAATGTTAACTATTAACTACTTATATAAAATGGCTGCTCTGCAGAGTTAGAATGAAATGGCTTCTTTGTGGGAAACTGATTAGGTGATGCTCTGTTTAGTTGAAATGTTTGGGTTATAATTATTGACAACGGAGGAACTAACCACTGGAAGCGATGTTGTTCTACCTGTATGTGTGGGAGCCTGGAGTGAGTAGCGGGATTTCCGGGAGGAGAACCGAAGAGGAAGGACGAGCTGGACGGGCTCTGGCCGATCACCGAGGTTGGCCCCAGGCGGCGGGTCGAGGAGGTCGGAGAAGAACGAATGGCGGACAGAAGGCGTCCATAACTGAGCTCCAGCGGTTATGCACGAATTGATTGAACTCTGATAAGTCGGTGCCTTTCTTTTGTTTTCTTTTTATATTCTAACGCTACTAATGACCTATTCCAGTAAGATTTATCAAATGTACTCTGATATTGTATGTGCGAGTTTGTATCAGTGTGCATTACACAGCATCCACGCAAACGGGAGACACGGTTTGGCGGGTGGACGGATTTTCCCCGAGACAAATACAAGCCGATAGCCCTGGGCGGTACATTTGTGGGCTGCTCTTCCCGGGATTGAATTCTGTGGATGCTGTGTGACCACTCGGCTTAAATAATATACAGTCGGGATGGCGGCAGCTGCTTTTCGGCGATGGTGTGCGGCTGCGAAGGTGGCAGAAAGTTGCCAGAGGAGATTGGCGTCCCCGGGGAGGCGGGGCCATGGCGTCTGCAGAGTGTCGGGGAGGGAGGGGCCAAAGCTCAGCGAGTGGAGTTGCCTGCAGGGGGGGGGGGGTGGAGAGGAGATCTCAGGGAACGGATTCTACCGGTGTTGGTGGATGAAGGGAAAGAGTGGTCAGATTTGGAAAAGTTGGTCAATTCCCGTTCCACCATGAAAGACGAGAGCTCTGAGTTGGCCTCTGCACTTACCTCCTTAGCGAGAAGGGCAGAGGGGCCCCGCCAGAAGATAAGAGTTTTCTCGGGGATAACGCCCGCTCCCGAGGGTGAGGGGGATTATGAGGCAGGGGTTGAGGAAACGTCACAGTTGTTGAGAGAGTGTCAGTGCTCGGATGAGGAAAAGTGGCAGAGATTAGTTGAAAGTTTGCGGGGAGAGGCGGCTGGGGTGGTGCGAGGTGTGAATGTTAACCAGGTTTTGGCTGATTTGGGAGGACGGACAGCGCAGGATGCTGCGAGTGGCCGGAGGTCTGCGAGAAGAGGGGCGGCTGGTAGCGTGTGCTATAACTGTGTGAAAGAGGGACACTTCCCGAGAGATTGTGAGAGGCAGGGCTGTGCTATAACTGCGGGGAGGAGGGCTACTTCCAGCGGGAATGTGAGCGGCCGGAAGCCTCTAGGAGGGCGAGTCCCCGGGTATCCAAGAAGGGAGAGGTGTCGGGAAACCTCGAGGAGACCCAGTGAGGGAATGGCCTCGCGTCTCTCGGTGAACCCGTTAACAGCAATTTACCAAGGAACCCACGAAATCACAAGACTCTATTCCGGAAGGATTAGTGGAACCCCGCTCGAGCGTGTCGCTACGGATAGAGGGAATCTCTGCTAAAGCCATACTCGACACCGGGACGCAGGTCTCGCTATTATATCGTTCGTTTTACAATCAGTACGTAAAGCATTTGCCATTGTCCCAATTCCGTGCACGGGGTACATCCCTGTGGTGTGGAGTCTCATGGAGGCCTGCAGGAGAGGACTGTTTGGGGGACCGAGCCGAGCACCCAGCGTTTCATGCTGCTTTTGAGCAAGTGCGACGCCGCCCTGGGCCGGAGACTGAATTTAAACGAGGGACTGTGTGGTGCACCCAGTCGAAGCCTGTGATAATAAAGCCCAGGGAAGCAGCAAAAATGATGGGAACCCCCAGATTTCCCGGAGTGCCTGATGGCGAGGCCCGTTTAGTAGACCTCGAGGGGGAGTCACGATTTCCGGCTGGGGTGCTGGTGAGGCCCGAAGTGCCGAGGCCCTCGATGGTAGATGCCAGGCGGATAGCGGTGAGGGTCAGGAGCACTACGGAGAGAGAAATCACCTTTAAGAGAGGGATGCCGCTGGGGCATTTGTTCCCGGTGACGGTAATGTCTAGCGCCCCTGTGAGGCCCACTTAGGGGGAAGGATTGGAAAACAGAGGAAAGCTGATCGCTGAGGCCTTTAACTTTGGGGACTCTCCTGTGCCGCCGGAGTGGAAACACAGGCTGCTGGAGAAGATGTTGAAGCAGGAAGATTTGTTTTTCTCTTGCCGAGTTTGAGTCGGTTGTTCCAAGAACACTCGCCATACCATCCGAGTGACTGAGGACACCCCGTTCAGAGAGAGGTCGCGGCGACTGGCCCCTGCAGCTGTGTAAGACGTGCGGCAGCACTTGTGCAAGTTGAAGGAAGCTGGAATCATCACTGAGTCCCGAAGGCCCTATGCATCCCCAATAGTGGTGACCCGGAAGAAGAACGGAAAGGTAAGCATGTGTGTGGACTATAGGACCCTGAGACGGCGCACTGTCCCTGACCAGTATACGGTCCCGAGGGTCGGAGACGCGTTGGCCTGTCTGAGTGGAGCGAAGTGGTTTAGTGTGCTGGACTTGAGGAGTGGATATTACCATATCCCGATAAGTGAGGCCGACAAAGAGAAGATGACATTTATATGCCCTCTGGGGTTTTTCCAGTTCGAAAGACTGCCCCAGGGTATATCGAGAGCCCCTGCCACCTTCTCCAGAGGGTCGTGGAGAAGACGGTGGGGGTGTCGATGTATTTAGATGATTTGGTAGTGTTTGGAGCCACCTTGGAAGAACAGGAAGCGAGGCTACTGAAGGTGCTACGTCGGCTGAGGGAGGAAAGGTTAAAACTCTCCCTGGACAAGTGCTAGTTCTGCGAGACGTCTGTTAGCTATGTTGGACACATAATCTTTCAAATTGGAGTAGCTGCAGACCCAGATAAGATAGAAGCGGTGACCACGTGGACGAGACCACAGACTGTGAGCGCTCTGCTCTCGTTCTCGGGGTTTTGTGGTTATTATTGGAGATACGTGAAGGGCTACGGCAAACTGAGTCACCCCTTGAACCATCTTCTGCCTGGTTACCCTCCCATGGGGAAGAAAGGAAAAGGGGGGCGGGGGTTGGAGAATAACTGAACCCGTCGGAACCCTTTGGACAGAGGTGGGATACGAAATGTGAGGAAGCTTTTAAATCGCTGGAAGATTACTGACCTAGGCACCGGTGCTGGCTTTTGCGGACCCCGTTTACCCTATGTACTACACACCGACGCCAGCCAAGAGGGATTAGGGGGCCGTCTTGCATCAAGATCAGGGCACCGGGTTGAGACCTGTCCCGTTTGCCAGCCGGAGTTTGTCGCCCTCCGATAGAAATTCTACCACCCATCAGTTGGAGTTCCTGGCGTTGAAGTGGGCAGAGGTGGATCAGCTGACTGACTATCTCTCCGGAGCCAGGTTTGAGGTGAGGACGGACAACAACCCATTTACTTATATCCTGCCTTCGGTGAAACTGGATGCTGCAGGCCATCGGTGGTTGGCCGCCCTGTTGGTATTTGATTTCAGCCTGAAGTGCTGGCTGGGAAGCAGGAATGTCGCTGCGGATGTTTTGTCACGACGGGAGCATGAGGAACAGGAGACGGGCGAGGAGTCGGAGGGTGTTCCTGCCCCTGCTCCGTTGTCACACTTGCAAAGTGAGGGGCCGTTGGACCTGGTGTGTCCGGATTTCTTGGCCATGGAACCCGATGCCAGCAATGTGGTGAATATCTTGGTCTTCAAAGACCACTACACCAGGTATGCTCAGGCGTTCCCTATCAAGGAGCAAAGGGCGACTGCTGTGGCGAAAGTCACTGCAAAGAGCTTTTGAGCTGGCTCGGGAGGCGGCCGCCGAGCAGAATCGGGAAATAAGATGAGGTATGACCAGAAGGTGAAGCTCTCCCAACTACTGCCCGGAGATCGAGACCTCATAAGGAATTTGGGACTACCTGGGAAACGTAAACTGGCTGATCGCTGGGCGGACACGCCCTATGTAGTAGGGAGTCAGATGCCAAATCTACTTGTTTTCCGGATGAGGCCCAAGGATGGGAGAGGGCCCGTCAAGATTCTCCACCGGAATAACTGTTGCCCCTGGGGCGAGAATTACAGGTAGTGCGGGAGCCCGAGGTGCCGACTGCGCCTTGTACCAGGACTCTGCGTCCACGCAGGGTGGAGGAAGAGCCCACACCGGGAGAGTCGGGCCCGGGCCCAGTCCCTGTGAGGGATACTGACTCGGAGGATGATGACTCGGATGATTGGTACATGCTGCCGTTCGTTGAAGCCCCGGAGATGTAGGGGGAGGCTCCTGGCCCTTCCACCACTGGGTTAGACGGGGCAGGGGGGGAGGGGCCAGTGATGGGAAGTCGGAGTTACCACAGGGTGTTGGAATAAAGGATGTAGGGTCCAAGCAAGAGATAGTGGTTCCGAGGTGCAGAGGGGTTTGGGTGACCGCTCGCGGGAGGGTTCGCCTCATAGTTCGCTGTTCGCTGCTATCCCAATAATAAGCCCTGGATCACTAGTCACATCAAAGGCCTCCTAAACCAGAAGAAGAGGGCCTTTAAAGATGATGATCGGTTGGAGCTTAAAAGAGTTCAGAAGGAACTCAGAGTACAGATAAGGGGGGCAAAGGAGCAGTATAGGAGGAAGCTAGAACAAAAGCTGCAGAAAAAAAGCATGAAGGAGGTGTGGGATGGGATGAAGATCATCACCGGATGCGGTGCAAAGCGGGGGGCAAACATAAGTGGAGATGTGGAGAAAGCGAACCAGCTGAACAACTTCTTCAATAGGTTCGACAGCACAATCTCATCCTCACCGCAGAACTCCACACCAGGCTTACTTCCCTCACAGGAAAATAGCCACTCACAGGAGACCTTGCCCACGCCCAGGATTACGGCTGCACAGGTGGAAGGTCAACTGAGGAAGATCTGTACCAGCAAGGCGGCTGGACCGGATGGAGTTTCCCCACGATTACTGAGGGCCTGTGCGACTGAGCTGGGAGAACCACTACAGCGCATCTTCAACATGAGCCTAGATCAGAGAAGAGTACCCAGACAGTGGAAAACATCCTGTATTGTCCCGGTACCGAAGAAACCACAACCAAAGGAGTTGAATGACTTCAGACCTGTTGCCTTGACGTCGCAAGTGATGAAGACCGTGGAGCGGCTGATAATACAGAATCTGAGGCCACAAACCAGGCACGCCCGGGATCCGCTTCAGTTTGCGTATAAGGAGAAGGTGGGAGTGGAGGATGCTATCACGTATTTGCTGCACAAATCACTCTCTCACCTAGAGGGGGTCAGTGTGCTGCGAGGATCACATTCCTTGACTTCTCTAGTGCCTTTAACACCATCCAGCCCAAGATCTTAAAGCACAAACTAACGGAGATGGGAGTAGACTCTCACATGGTGGATTGGATAGTGGACTACTTGACAGATAGACCTCAGTATGTGCGGTTGGGAGACTGTAGGTCTGACACGGTGGTCAGCAGCACAGGAGCGCCGCAGGGAACCGTACTCGCTCCGGTCCTGTTCACCCTGTACACATCAGACTTCCAATATAACTCGGAGTCCTGCCATGTGCAGAAGTTCGCTGATGACACGGTCATAGTGGGGTGTGTAAGGAATGGACAGGAGGAGGAGTATAGGAAACTGATACAGGACTTTGTGATATGGTGCAACTCAAACTACCTGCGTCTCAATATCACCAAGACCAAGGAGATGGTGGTGGACTTTAGGAGATCTAGGCCTCATATGGAGCCAGTGATCATTAATGGAGAATGTGTGGAGCAGGTTAAGACCTACAAGTATCTGGGAGTACAGTTAGACGAGAAGCTAGACTGGATGCCAACACAGATGCCTTGTGCAAGAAGGCACAGAGTCGACTGTACCTCCTTAGAAGGTTGGCGTCATTCAATGTCTGCAGTGAGATGCTGAAGATGTTCTATAAGTCAGTTGTGGAGAGCGCCCTCTTCTTTGTGGTGGCGTTTTGGGGAGGAAGCATTAAGAAGAGGGACGCCTCACGTCTTAATAAGCTGGTAAGGAAGGCGGGCTCTGTCGTGGGCAAAGTACTGGAGAGTTTAACATCGGTGGCTGAGCGAAGGGCGCTGAGTAGGTTACGGTCAATTATGGAAAATCCTGAAAATCCTCTACATAGCACCATCCAGAGACAGAGAAGCAGTTTCAGCGACAGGTTACTATCGATTCAATGCTCCTCAGACAGGATGAATACTCCCCAATGCCATTAGGCTTTACAATTCAACGGCCAGGACTTAAGAACTTTTTTAAGCTATTATTAATGCTTTTTGAGTTAGTTCTTACTGAGTTAAGTATTGTATGTAATTAGTTTTTGCTACAACAAGTGTATGGGACATTGGAAAAATGTTGAATTTCCCCATGGGGATGAATAAAGTATCTATCTATCTATCTATCTAGTTCCCATGAGTCTCCCGTGTTGTTCGAGGTGGAGGAGTTAGAAGAGGGTGTGCGCAGGCCTCAGAGAAGTAGGCACCCCCCCCCCCCATCCCCCCGATAGGTTGGCCTATGTGGCACCTGGGGAACAGGGTGTGATCTCCACTGTTTTGGGGAGTTATGCCACTGCTTTCTGCACTTGGATTGGGCGGTGTGTTCTGCAGGAGGGGTTGGCGAATTATCTGAACGTCATGAGGGCATGACTTAATTCGGTGGGGGAGTGGGCAGAATGCAGGGTTCTCAGATCATTAACTGTAATGTTAACTGTTAACTGCATATATAAAATGGCTTCTCTGTAAAGTTATAATGAAATGGCTTCTTTGTAGGTAACTGATTTGGTAATGCTCCGTTTAGTTGGAATGTAAAGGTTATAATTATTGATAACGGAGGAACTAACCACTGGAAGCGATGTTGTTCTGTCTGTATGTGCGGGAACCTGGAGTCAGTGCGCGGGATTTTCCGGAGGAGAACCGAAGAGGAAGGACGTGTTGGACCCTTTGGTCTCAGGTTGGTCCTAGGCGGCGGGTCGAGGAGGTCGGAGAAGATGGAATGGTGGACAGAAGGCTTCGATAATTGAGCTCCAGCGGTTGTGCACGAACTGATTAAACTCTAAAAATTTTTTAGCGCCCTTTTCTTTCTTTTTATATTGTATCGTTATTAATTTCCTAGTTCCAGTCAGGTGTATAAAGAGTAATCTGTAAAACATACATTGTGCGCTGTCATTGTATGTGCGAGTTTGTACCAGTGTGCATTACACTCTATCTACGCAAACGGGAGACACGGTTTGGCGGGAGGACAGATTTTCCCCTGGACAAATACAAGCCGATAGCCCTAAGCGTTACACTAATCATGTCAAGTTTTTAACATTTTTACAGATGGATCCCATTTTTGTGCCTGAAGTATGGACAATGACAGAGAAATTACTTTCCAACCATTTAACAGTACATACAGCAGAATTGGTTGCCATCATTTTTGGCTTAAGCTGGGTGGAGACATTTTTTCTCACGTAACGTTATAGTTGTTCAGATTACTTTTCGGTTTTGATGACCCTTAAACACGTTATTCTAGCGGTCGGTCAGATTTACTGTTGGAAACTCACCAGCCATTAATTCATATTCAAGTACTTGTTTATATATTTTCTTCTTATAGGTCCCTGCACACAGAGGTATTGAGGGGAATGAGTGGGTTGACTGTAATTTACAAAATTTGAACTGTGGATAAAGACCCTTCAGTTAACAAATCAAAGGTTCAGATTATGTATGTTGGGAATTAGGAGCTGATGGACAGACTGATGGGAAAATGGGTACACCTTCACAGAATACATAAACGGGTTGGGTGTATGGGGAGAAAGGGGTAAAACAAGAATGGACGGAATTATATTGACATGAACCAGACTGGGAACATAATAGTGCTGGGTTTACGGGATAAACCAGAAGGGAAGGAGTTATATCGCCATGACTTACTATGCTTAATTATTCTGTTTGTCCTGTTGCAAAACAAGCTTCCGGATCGTGTAGGTTTGTTCATTAAGAAACGGTTGAACTCAGGTGAAGGATATCAGGAAAGAAATCATGCAGGCTTCATTTCCATTTTGGCGGTCTTGATTGATTGATTTCATTTAACCGCTTTCTTAGTAATGGGTGTGTCTATAATTAAATTCGCAGTATTATGTTTCATTACATATAATCGATACAATTTGTTGCGAGTAATTTAGCTTTCATTAGAAGACCGAAGCAGTGAGGATTTTATTTCCCAGTTCTCTACACCACAGCCCAGTCCAGTTGATAACGGGAATGCGCCTTTAAGTTGGAGTGTCAACCGTCGTTAATCCAAAGCTTGACCTATTTCTTAATTTAGCCAATCATTCAAGGAGATGGCGGGGACTGGTGTGATTCATATTAGGTTAGTAAATGATCATCTGACTCGCCCCGCGCCGTCTTGTTGGAAAGTCTGACAGTGAAGTTGGTGAGCGGAATGGGAATAGATGGACATATCCGCAGACGAATGTGCGGGCGGCATTCCGGAGTAGTTCTTTGTCTGGCATCTGGCGGGAAGAATGAGGTACTGACTCTCTAGGACGGTGCTTTGCCCCTCCCGACACACACACTATCTTAACGTCCCGGACTGCCGGATGATGGGACAATCCGTCCGGGAATAACAGTAGGGAGATGAGGTGGTGAATCTGAATTGCTGGAGCCCGGACTGGAGACTCTGCCGCCACCTTTGGCGACTACTCAGGATGCGGCGCCATTAATCAACTGAAGCATCGAAGTGACGGGATATTTCACCGCGCTGATCACCTGCTCCCTGAATTTCGACTGAGTCACCGCGTAAATAAATGTGTTTGTGCAGCAGCTGAGATCCATCAGGAAAAACCCGAAGTAGTGAAAGATCAATTCAGAGTCATTAAAATCGATTCCTGTCCCTGATAATGTATGAAATTTACAACCATTGTCATCCACAGGAGGATAAAGCTGCCGGAAACGGTGAAGAGTAAAATCACAGACCTCCTCCTGCTCTCCATCTCCGGGTCACTGCGGTTCTCTCCCTTGCTCTGACCCTTCAGCCCCTTACGGACACGACTGGCCACTAAAATGTGTCTGACTGTCAGAGCGTTGAGCAGCAGGATCCCAGCGAAACGGAGGAACGGAGTTAAAACCATATCGAGCCAGTCATATCCTACCCACCAGGGGTCAGTGAAATAATGGTCCTTGGTAATACAGGACCACGGTACATTGTCGATGATCACTCCGGGTTCCCATGTGAAGTATCGGGGAACATTTCTCAGACAGGACAGAACGCCGGTTGTTGTTAGAACCACAGCCGCAGTTTTCCCGGTGCAATATTTTGTTTTCTGTCTCTGGCAGCAAATGGCGACAAACCGGTCAAAGGTGAAAGTGACGGTGAACCAGACAGAACAGTGTGCGGCTGTGTACCTCAGTATATCGATAACACTGCACACAGGGGTGATGCCCAGAAAACTCCACCGGAAGTAAATCACTCTGAGTTGTTTCAAAATGACTCTGGTGACAATGGTCAGTAGATCCGCCGCTGCCATGGCCACCAGGTAGCGAGTGGTGCAGGTAGACAGGCCGCACTTTCCCCGGGACAGGATCACAATCGCCACTACATTAAATGGAGAGAGGGAACAGACACTGGGCATTACTGAAAACATTCTCCGGGAATTAATACGGGATCGGGCTTTAGATAAAACTCGAGAGTGCTAGAGTCTGTAAACGGCTGCTAATCTACCACCAGAAATTGGTCGCACTGTCTCTGACCTGTCTTCTTCAGTGTGGAGATAAGACGATGTGTGGGGAATCGTTGGCGATAAAAACGATCTGAATGAACAACAACGATCGGTGCTGATCCCCATTCCAGTCGCTGATGGGGCCGGTTTCACTGAATTAACTGCGACTGACCAGGACTCTGGAAAATCAGAATCTGATGAGGCCGAGAAGGGATACAGAGAGGAGCAACACACACAAAACTGGAGGAACTCAGCAGGTCAGGCAGCATCCGTGGAATTGAATCATCTTTCGTTTCGGGTCGAGATCCTCCTTCAGGACGAAGCGCTGCCCCGATTTATGACGGGTTTCAGAGGGAAAGAAGGAACAACTTAGTGACCTGTGGCTGAGTTGCTACGTTAATGGATTAATGATTAATTCTACAGCGCTGTTTAATTCCATTCCATAACAGATCCGTGAACACTGGTTCAGTTGATCAGACCCAATAACTGACCAACGGACAGTGGGATCCGACTGTGACAGACTCCACAGGGAGACGTGAAGCACAGGACTAGGGTTTTTAAATGATCAATAACTTAGGAAAAGTTTACTTCAGAATGCAAACAGCTCCCAGTCACATTTCCCGGAGAGATCCCTGGCCTCAGGACTTGGACATCTCTGGACGAGGTGTCATTCAAGGCAGGAATAGCGTTCTATTCGATCCCGTGAGTTAGACGAGACTCATAGACTTAGTTCCACTTGTTTTTAAATACGAAAATTCAGAATGTAAAATTGATAGGATCGATATCTCTGATGGATATCTGTGCAGTGATGATCAGGTTGTAAGCTTGTAACATTATCTTTAACAGGTTAACACACAGAAATATCGAACATGAAATGCTCTGCTCACTCACCAGAACCTCCAAAGGCGGCAATGAACATGTGCAATATGTTCTCCACACTGATATACCTATAGAACATTGCAGACATTTTCTCTGGCCAATGATTTGTCTCTTTGTGCGACAGGCGATCTATCGGAATGAAATGTTAAAGCAGCAAATGACTGGGATTTTTAAAGCCATTTAGCAATTCCACAGGGACAGATTTCAACAGATTGAAAAATAAAGGTTTGTAAATTATTTACAAACCAATTACGTCAGACAGGTACAATCCCTGCGATGGCAGATTGTGATTAAATTAATGAATAATATTTAGATCATTTGCGGGGTTAGTTTGTTACAACAAAGGTGACTGAGCCGTTCCATGTGTCTTATCAATTAAATGTGCTTCCACTGTAAATATGTACATATGTAAATATGTAAAGGAACCAGTTGTCGGACTGAGTATATTGAAGTAAGTTATGTCATTGTGCCTGTGAAATTGCACTGAATCACCTACTGTTCTATTCTCCTCAAGAGTATAAACTCTTGATGTAGTTTGTGCTTGTGGGACTCTACTGAGAGGGCCTCGAGGAAAATGTCTGTTTGTGTCACGCAGATCATTTGGGGACTCACCCGTGACCCATCCCTAACCCGAACACATGCCATGAAATTGAGCCGTTTTATTATTAATGCAAATACAAATGAAACAACCTTGAGACTCGTCACAGCTCCATTTCAGCAGACACCCCCACATGCACATTAGATCATCCCGGAGCAAGAATCATTTCAGAGAGTTCACAAAATAGCTGTCTCCATATAAAAAAACAGGAACAGAGGTCAAAGTTCATCTTGAATTAATTATTATCGCATTAAGGACGGAACAACCCTGAGTTCTGACACACCTCCAAATCCACCGGCTCCCCCAAACCAGTGCTCACCCCCGAATCCGCCAACACCCCCAACTCTGTGCAAATTAGTGTGCATCCACAAATCTGTGCTCACTGGCAAAACCTCATTCAACCCTCAAATCAGCGTGCGCCCCAAAAGCAACCGACACCTGATAATTCCAGTGCAATCACACGTTCTCTGACATACCCCTAAATATGTGCACATCCTCAAAGCAACATTCGCCGCAAAATCCACATGCACCCCCAGATTCTGCGACAGGTCCCGAAATGTGCGCACATCCGCAAATCCTTGCGCACACCTACACATTACATTATCACAGAGCAGGATTCACTTCAACTACTTTACAAAATAGCTGCTTCCGCCTTAAAAATAACAAGAACAAAGTTTAAATTGCAAACACACACCCACATGCATATTCCTCGTATAATCATTGACATCCCCTTAAATCTGCGCACCTCACCAAACTTATCTTTATCCCCTCATCAGTGGGTTTCCCAAATCCCATATTCGCTGAGAAACCCCGATGTCTGCTCACATCCACAAATCCCTGTGCACCCCCATATTCACCAAAACATCCCTAATCAGAATAATCCTCAAATCTCTGTATAGCCCCATATCCGTGCCTACGCCGAACAGGCAGACACCCCTAAATACACCGACATATCCAGACCTGTGCGCACACCATACCTGCTGAATCCCCAACATGCAAGTAACATTATCTCAAAGCAAGAATTATTTCAAGCAGTTCTCGAAATATCTGCTTCCACCCTAAAAAAAATAGCAAGAACAGAGATCAAGGTCAAATTGCATTTATTATTAAAGTTTGTATCAATGAAACAAACTTGAGATTCGACAACCTCCGAATCCACCGGGATTCCCAAATCTGCGCTAATCTGCAAACCTGTGTGTTCTCCTAAAACTATGCACACCCGCAAAACCGCATGCAAAACATTAATTTGATCGCTCCCAAATCAGTGTACCCCCAAATCCATGCGCACCCCGAACCTGCCGACACTCCCAAATTCCCCTACATACCCAGATCCGTGCGCACCCCAAACCTGCCGACACTCCCAAATCCACCTACATACCCAGATCCGTGCGCACCCCAAACCTACCGACACTCCCAAATCCACCAACATACCCAGATCCGTGCGCACCCCAAACCTGCCGACTCTCCCAAATCCACCGACATGCGCAGATCCGTGCGCACCCCAAACCTGCCGACTCTCCCAAATCCACCTATATAACCAGAACCGTGCGCACCCCAAACCTGCCGACACTCCCAAACCCACCCACATACCCAGATCCGTGCGCACCCCAAAGCTGCCGACACTCCCAAATCCACCTACATCCCCAGATCCGTGCGCACCTCAAGGCTGCTGACAACTCCACATGTAGATTGAATTATCCCAGAGCAAGTATCATTTTAAATAAATAACAAAATAGCTGCCTCCACCTTAAATCAAATAGCAAGAACAAAGTTCAAAGTGCATTTGTTATTAAAGTGTCTATAAGTGAAACAATCTTGAGATTCACATCACACCCCTAAATCCAAGGTTACCGCAATCTGTGTGCATCCTCAAATCCGCCGACACTCCCAATTCTGTGCGGTGCCTCAGATAGATCTGCACACACTGTGCACCCTCACATGGCAAAACTGTGGGCACCCCGAAATTCACTGACACTCCGAAATCAGTGTGCACACCCGTATTCGCCAACATGCCCTGAAACGTTCGGACATCCCCAAATCAATGTACAGCCCCATTTCCATGTGTACCCCCAAACCCGCTGACATCGCCACAGACACATTAGATTTTCCTAGAGCAAAACTCATTTCAAACAGTTCGTGAAATAGCTGCCTCCATATTAAAAAGTTCAAAGTTCTTAATGTGTTCATTATTAATGTATCTTTGTGTGTCTGCATCTCTGAGTGTTTATATGAGTTCCCGTGTGTGTCTTTGTCTCAGAGAGTAGCTAGCAGGCAGCTTTGGCGCTTTTTCATGTCGGCTTGGCTACTGAGAACTTGGCGAGGGCAAAAGAGAGATGTGTGTACACTGGTTCGGGGGAACTATATAGCATTGCATTGTTTGTCAGGGATACAGCAATATCATGGGCTTAACTCTGAGGAGGTTGAACAGGGAATGAAAGAGTGAACCTTTGACGCGCGTTTGATGGTTCTGGGCGAAAAATGAGGGAGAAATCAGTTTGAAAAGTATCGAATATTGAATGCACACGGAACGGGACACAGTGGAGACCCGGGGAGGCAGAAGTGATTCGGCGGCTGATCTTGCTTTACGGTTGTGCTAAGATTTTGGGGTATAGAAGCGAATGGGTGGGTGCACATGGATTTTGAGGTGTCCGTTGCATTCGGGATGCACTCTGATTTAAGGTTTGAATGCGCGTTTACCGGTGAGCACAGATTTGTGGGCTCACAGTGATTTGCACAGATTTGAGTGTGTTGCCGGATTCGGGAGTGCACACTGCATTGTGGGAGCCGTTGGATTTTGAGTAGTATCGAATCTCAAACTTGTTCCGTTCATACAGACTTCAATATGCGATATGAACTTTGACTTCTTTTCTTGTTTCATTTAAAAGGAGACAGCCGATTTGTGAACTATTTGAAATTAATCTTGCTCTGTGCATGTGGGAGTGTCCGCTGATCTGGGCAGGTTATGAGCCTCAAGGCTGTTTCATTTGTACAGAAAATAATAATAAATGAAATTTGAATTTTGCCCTCTGTTCTTGATTATTGGGCAGAATGGCCTACTTCTGCTCCTCAGTCTTTTGGTCTTATGGGCGTATAACAGATTCCTGAGGCACAGCTCTGGTCAACGGCCTCCGTGCGGAATATGACCCGTCTACAACCACTCTTTGCCTACTGTGGGCAAGCCAGTTCTAGATCCACAAAGCAATGTACCCTTGGATCCTATGCCTCCTTACTTTCACAATAAGCCTTGCATGGGGCACCTTATCAAATGCCTAGTGAGAGGGTCATGAATGAAGGGGGATAAACTGAATTGGAGTAAGAGACGCGAAAAGTCATGCGGGGTCAGGCAGAGACAATGGGTCTTCACACACACACACACACACACACACACACACTCACACACACACACACACACACACACACACACACACACACACACACACACACACACACACACACACACACACACACACACTATATTGCCGCCCCTTCGGCTCTCATCCGTGTTCTTTACAACATACAGGGTGCCCTGATTAAAGCATCCTACCCAACACTAGACTGGTGAGTTTGATGGCGATATGTCAGGTTTACGGATTGGTCCCGGACGAGCCCCCAAATGTTCTGAGTACGACTGAGTCGCTGAAGTCGTTGAGCGTTTCATGGATAGAAAAGTGTTTATTCATCACCACATACAGACATTATTTTGGAGACCTCGTCGGTGGAGACCCCTAAACATAAACTTCATCAAGAGTTCATGCTCTTGAGGACATTGGTAAGAGTCGGTGATTCGGTGATTCAATACAGTTTCACAAGCTACTATGCCTTAAATTACTGCCATATTCTATGTCTGACAAATGGTGCATATGTACAGTGGGAGCACCTTTAGCTGATAAGACACCTCGGAAGGTTCAGTCACCATTGTTGGGACAAACTAGCTCCCACAAATGGCCTAAATATAAATTCATTCATTTATTCAGAATTTGTCAGAGCGGGGATTGCACCTGCTTGACGTAATTGGTTTGTAAATATATTAAAAATCTTTACATTTAAATCTGTTGAAATCTGTCTCCGTGGAGTCGCTGAATGATATTAAAAACCTCAGGTATGTGTAATCACAACATCTCATTCCGAGAGATCGTCTGTAGCACAGGAGGACAAACCACAGGACAGAGAAAATGTCTGCAATGTTGGACAGGTACTTGAGTGTAGGGAAATTATTGTGCGTGTTCATTGCGGTCATTGGAGTTCCTGGAGAGTGAGCAGAGCAATTCATGTTTGCTATTTCTGTCAAGGCTCTGGAGCAGGGATCCAATCGCAGACCCAGTACAGTGCACACAGTGATATACACAGAGTCACAAATCCCGAGGTACAAACAAAGTCAGCGTCAAAATTCAGGTAGGGATCAAAACGTCCAGAGAAATCCAAGCAGCAGAATCGGGAAACAGGCAGAGTCGATATTCAGACCGACAGGGTACAGAAACGAATGCTGGAAACGCTCAGGAAAATTCACTGACACAATCCGGCAACAAACCGGTGAAAGCACCGGACTGAAATACACTGAGCAATAAACAGAGCGGCAGGTGATAGGTGGAGCACAATGAGACACAGGTGGCAGCAATACAGATAATAATGAGAAACAGATGAGAGACGGAGTACTCAGTAACACAGGGGCCGGAGTAGAGCAGGAGCGGGGACAGGAACACATGGCAATGCTAAACCACAGACTGACAGCTGGAGGAAACACACAAAAAGACAGAGTTCAAATGGAGGTACTGACAGTACCCCAGCCCCCGCCCCCGCCACACACACACTGCGGACGCCTCCTGGCGTCACGGCAGGTAGTGCTGGGTGCTGGCGATGGAAGTCCCTGATGAGAGAGGCCTCCAGATTGTAACGGGCGGGGACCCAGCACCTTTACTCAGGTCCGTAGACCTCTCAGTCCACAAGGTACTGGAGTCCACGCCCCCGGCGACGAACGCCCAGCAGTCGACGCACCGTAAACACCTCTGACCCATCGATGAGCCGTGAGGGAGGGGAGGTGTTGGGTACAGGACACAGGGGTGGCTCATGATAAGCTTTATGCGGGACACATAGAAGGTGAGATGCATGCGGCGGAGAGTGGAGGGGAGGTTGAGACGTACGGCAGAAGGGTCGATGAGTTTAGCAATTGGAAAGGGGCCGATGAATCGGGGGGGTGGACGAATTTGTGGAAATCCACCTTGCGGGGTAGGTCTGAAGTTGAAAACCACACACGCTGTCCCTGTCGGTAATGTGGGGCCTTGGAGCGATGGCCGTCAGCTTTTCGCTTGATCCTGACAGAGGCTCGGAGAAGGGCATTGAGGTGAAAAGTCAAGAGATAAATCTGCAACTTTTTAAAACTCCGGCTCGGCCACATCTGGAGTATTTCATATAGTTCTGGTCATCCCACTATAGGAAGGATGCTGATATTTTGGAGAGGGTGTAGAGGAGATTTACCAGGACGCTGCCTGGTTTAGAGGGCATGTGCTATCATTAAAGTCTGGATAAACTTGTGTTGTTTCTTCTGGAGAGTTGCAGGCTGATGGAAGATCAGTTAGAGGTTTATAAGATTATGAGAGGCGTGGATAGAGTGGCAGAGTGTACCTGTTTCCCGAGGTTGAAATGGTTAATACCATAGGGCAGGCATTAACGGTGAGAGCGGGTAGGCTCAAGGGGCATGTGAAGGCAGTTATTTTACTCAGTGAGTCATAGATGCCTGGAATGCGCTGCCTGGGTTTAGTGGTAGAGGAAAATATAATAGAGGTTTTGAACAGGCATTTTGGGTGGGTACAGAGTAGGTAGAAAGGATTAATATTTGTGTGTTTTTGTTTTGCCTTTTTCAACACTGAGCACCGAATAGCTTATTCCATGTGTCCAGTAATGCAAAACAAAAACATATGTCTGTTCCTACCTCATCACCACAAAGTAATAGTTATGTTGTGATTATGCGGGCAGTGGGAAATCATGCCTGTAGCGCTTCTTGATTTCGTCACAGAGATTCAGTGTCAATCAAACCCGACTCTTTCCTCTGGTAGACAGCTTCATTAATTGCGTTCAATATTTGCCTTTATTGGGGTTTTCCTCCTCCTAACACAAATGTTAAGGTTTATGGTTGTTATTAAGCTACGGTGATGTGGATACTAACTGTGATTGATGTGGAGGTGATGTTGGATTTTAGTGAATTACTGCTGGGTCAGGGTCTATAGGTATGTATAGGAGGGGCCTAGGAAATGACTTAAGGATGGGGTTGGTAAATGGAAATGCAGCCCACCCTATGGGGAGAGAGGTGCGTGGAACGGTAATGGTGTTAACTAAGCTTGTTCTTGGGGTTGTGGCCATGCATAGACGTGGTGCCGTCCGGTCTGGTAGTATTGTGTGCCCTTAGCCTTTAGAATTAGTTTTAAGGGCAAGTTTGTGGATGTATATATGGGTCTTTAAGAAAGAGCGTGTTGGAGTTTAGTGTCGGAAGATATGTGTGGCTGGGGCATATAGGGTTGTGTAGCCACTTTAATCTGTCCCGTGCCTTTCACTAACAGTGTCCAATATCATGTGGCTTAATTAACCGGTGTGCACTGTACTGGCTAGGTTTTATGGGATTTGTAGGAGGGGTGTAGGCTGTGATTACTCGGGAGTGGGAAGATCACACCTCCTGTGCTTCTTGATCACGTCACTCGAAATTCACTTTCACGCAACCCCCTCATTTTGCTCTGGCCCACGTCTTCTTTAAATTAGACCAACACCTGCCTTTAGAGGGATGTTCTTCAGTCTTACAAAAGTTTTATAAATCATGGTCATGAATATGCTAAGGTGATGAGATGACGACTTTTGATTGATATGGGTGATGTTGGATTGTAGAGAATAGGACCTGAGGTATGAGTTAGGATTTATAGGATTTGTAGGAGGGGAGTAGGCATTAGGTTTAGAGGTAGGGTTGGGAGATGGAGATGCATGCCTCCCCATTGGGAGAGAGAGAGAGGGAAGAATGTGACATGGTGTTAAATATGTTCCTTTGTGATGCCAAGGTTAGTCGGGGAACAGTAGGTGTGGTCTCTTGGATTTTAGGATTTCGTTTAAGGACAGGGTTCGGCGATCCATATATGTGGCTGCGGTGGATAAGGCTGTGGAGACTCATTAATCTCACCTGTACCTTTCATTAACCTGGTCCAACACCATTCGGCTTATTTAACTGGATGTGCACTGGGACACATCATCAATGGACTGTTAGCCTTTATTACAAAGGGAATTGAGTACAAGAGCAAGGAAATCCTCTTGCATTTGTACAGAGCCCTGGTGAGACCACACCTGGAGTATTGTGTACAGTTTTGGTCTCCAGGGTTAAGGAAGGACATCCTGGCTGTAGAGGAAGTGCAGCGTAGATTCACGAGGTTAATTCCTGGGATGTCTGGACTGTCTTACGTAGAGAGGTTAGAGAGACTGGGCTTGTACACGCTGGAATTAAGGAGATTGAGAGGGGATCTGATTGAAACATATAAGATTATTAAGGGATTGGACAAGATAGAGGCAGGAAATATGTTCCAGATGCTGGGAGAGTCCAGTACCAGAGGGCATGGTTTGAGAATAAGGGGTAGGTCATTTAGGACAGAGTTAAGGAAAAACTTCTTCTCCCAGAGAGTTGTGGTGGTCTGGAATGCACTGCCTCGGAAGGTAGTGGAGGCCAATTCTCTGGATGCTTTCAAGAAGGAGCTAGATAGGTATCTCATGGATAGGGGAATCAAGGGATATGGGGACAAGGCAGGAACCGGGTATTGATAGTAGTTGATCAGCCATGATCTCAAAATGGCGGTGCACGCTCGAAGGGCCGAATGGTCTACTTCTGCACCTATTGTCTATTGTCTATTGTCTATAATGTATCTTGGGGTATTTGGGTCTTTCGGGTCTTTAATCTCTAAACAGCCTAGGACAGGCGACAAAGTCAGAATTGATCCAGCCTGACTGGTGTTACTCCCTTGGATTTTAGGATTACGTTTAAGGGTAGGGTGTGGAGGCGGAGCGTTGCCCAACTCAGGGATTTTGTTTCAGGAACACAGAGCGTAAAACATATAACTAAACACAGAGCAGCAGACATTGAGACAGGCACTTCGACCCACAGAGTTGTGCCAAACTAATTCAACTAGCAACTAATTGTCTAACTAAACTAACTCACTTACAATAATCACCCCTTGTAGTAATTATCTGGGAGGCACGGAGAAAATATGCAATTACAGATCAGTACCTTTATTTTATAACAGCAGAACTCCTGAACTTACACAACCGAATATTTGTCTGCACTTCTGCTTTTTTTTTTCTAACCGCCCATAAACAGTCAAAGAATAAAAAGTAAAATCACAAGTAAAGAGGCGTTTTTGTTGCTGATCACATACAACTCGTATCTCTACGTCAATGGAGCACATCTCATCCACGGTGGTCAATATCCACACTGCCAGCACACTCGAAGCGTCTGCTTCTGAACCTATTTCTTACCAATTCAAGTATTGCATTTCATTGTCAGTGTCTGTGGCTCAGTGGGGAAGTGGGGAGAGCAGGAGTGTTTGTTAGGCGTAGTAATGCAGTGCCAGTGGTTCCAGGGACACTGTCTTGTACTATATGTGGGATGTGGCTATTTTGGGAGACCTCCAGTCTTGCAGATAAACACACTTGTACTAAGTGCGGAGTTTTGCAGCTCCTGGGAGAATGGGTTAAGGAACTGAAGCTGCAGCTCGATGAATTTCGGCTCATACAGGAGAATGAGGAAGTTGGTACACAAGTAGTTGTAACTTATTGTCAGGCTCTGAGGGAGAACTGGTAGCGAATGCAGCAAAATTAGGAAGACGGACATATCGAGATAAATGCCGATGGGGGTTGCGAGTTCAGCACCGCCTCCTTTCCCTTTGATCGATACAAGATGAGTTTGTGAGCGGCCTATCGCTGTGTAGCTCGCTGTGGCAGGTAGTTAGGCTTCCGCGCTCGTGTGGCTTCTGCCTCCCTTTCCATGAATGTGGCTGTTATTGGATGAAGGGATCGTGGTTCCATTTACAGAGTAGTCTATTGCGTTTAAGGACTGTGAACTTTTTCAGTCTAAAGGATTTTGTATTTACTGTTTTAAATCGACGTTCCTTTTCCATTTCATTGTGCGATGGGACCGCGTTTGGGGTTGATGTTCTGTTGTGTTATGTTAGATATGTTTGCGGGGGTGGGGGGCGATGTTCTTGCTTTGTTTTGTCGCGGGGTGTTTGAGGTTGATGTACTGTTGTTTCTGTTAGATATGTTTGCGGGGGTGGGGGGCGATGTTATTACTTAGTTTTGTCCCGGGGTGGTTGGGGCTGATGTTCTGTTGTGTTCTGTTAGATATGTTTGCGGGGGTGGGGGGCGATGTTCTTGCTTTGTTTTGTCGCGGGGTGTTTGGGATTGATGTTCTGTTGTGTTCTGTTAGATATGTTTCCGGGGGTGGAGGGCGATGTTCTTGCTTTGTTTTGTCGCGGGGTGTTTGAGGTTGATGTACTGTTGTTTCTGTTAGATATGTTTGCGGGGGTGGGGGGCGATGTTATTACTTAGTTTTGTCCCGGGGTGGTTGGGGCTGATGTTCTGTTGTGTTCTGTTAGATATGTTTGCGGGGGTGGGGGGCGATGTTCTTGCTCTGTTTTGTCCCGGGGTGTTTGGGGTTGATGTTCTGTTGTGTTCTGTTAGATATGTTTCCGGGCGTGGGGGGGGGGTGCGATATTCTTGCTTTGTTTTGTCGCGGGGTGTTTGGGTTTGATGTTCTATTGTGATCTGTTTGATATGTTTGCGGGGGTGGGGGGCGATGTTCTTGCTTTGTTTTGTCGCGGGGTGTTTGAGGTTGATGTTCTGTTGTGTTCTGTTAGATATGTTTGCGGGGGTGGGGGGCGATGTTCTTGCTTTGTTTTGTCGCGGGGTGTTTGAGGTTGATGTTCTGTTGTGTTCTGTTAGATATGTTTGCGGGGGTGGGGGGCGATGTTCTTGCTTTGTTTTGTCCCGGGGTGGTTGGGGTTGATGTTCTGTTGTGTTCTGTTTGATATGTTTGCGGGGGTGGGGTGCGATGTTCTTGCTTTGTTTTGTCGCGGGGTGTTTGAGGTTGATGTACTGTTGTTTCTGTTAGATATGTTTGCGGGGGTGGGGGCGATGTTATTACTTAGTTTTGTCCCGGGGTGGTTGGGGTTGATGTTCTGTTGTGTTCTGTTTGATATGTTTGCGGGGGTGGGGGGCGATGTTCTTGCTTTGTTTTGTCCCGGGGTGGTTGAGGTTGATGTTCTGTTGTGATCTGTTTGATATGTTTGCGGGGGTGGGGTGCGATGTTCTTGCTTTGTTTTGTCGCGGGGTGTTTGAGGTTGATGTACTGTTGTTTCTGTTAGATATGTTTGCGGGGGTGGGGGCGATGTTATTACTTAGTTTTGTCCCGGGGTGGTTGGGGTTGATGTTCTGTTGTGTTCTGTTTGATATGTTTGCGGGGGTGGGGGGCGATGTTCTTGCTTTGTTTTGTCCCGGGGTGGTTGAGGTTGATGTTCTGTTGTGTTCTGTTGAATATGTTTGCGGGGGTGGGGGGGCGATGTTCTTGCTTTGTTTTGTCCCGGGGTGGTTGGGGTTGATGTTCTGTTGTGTTCTGTTAGATATGTTTCCGGGGGTGGAGGGCGATGTTCTTGCTTTGTTTTGTCCCGGGGTGGTTGGGGTTGATGTTCTGTTGTGTTCTGTTAGATATGTTTCCGGGGGTGGAGGGCGATGTTCTTGCTTTGTTTTGTCCCGGGGTGGTTGGGGTTGATGTTCTGTTGTGTTCTGTTTGATATGTTTGCGGGGGTGGGGGGCGATGTTCTTGCTTTGTTTTGTCCCGGGGTGGTTGAGGTTGATGTTCTGTTGTGTTCTGTTGAATATGTTTGCGGGGGTGGGGGGCGATGTTCTTGCTTTGTTTTGTCCCGGGGTGGTTGGGGTTGATGTTCTGTTGTGTTCTGTTAGATATGTTTCCGGGGGTGGAGGGCGATGTTCTTGCTTTGTTTTGTCGCGGGGTGTTTGAGGTTGATGTACTGTTGTTTCTGTTAGATATGTTTGCGGGGGTGGGGGGCGATGTTATTACTTAGTTTTGTCCCGGGGTGGTTGGGGTTGATGTTCTGTTGTGTTCTGTTTGATATGTTTGCGGGGGTGGGGGGCGATGTTCTTGCTTTGTTTTGTCCGGGGGTGGTTGGGGTTGATGTTCTGTTGTGTTCTGTTTGATATGTTTGCGGGGGTGAGGGGCGATGTTCTTGCTTTGTTTTGTCGCGGGGTGTTTGAGGTTGATGTACTGTTGTTTCTGTTAGATATGTTTGCGGGGGTGGGGGGCGATGTTATTACTTAGTTTTGTCCCGAGGTGGTTGTGTTGATGTTCTGTTGTGTTCTGTTTGATATGTTTGCGGGGGTGGGGGGCGATGTTCTTGCTTTGTTTTGTCCCGGGGTGGTTGGGGTTGATGTTCTGTTGTGTTCTGTTTGATATGTTTCCGGGGGTGGAGGGCAATGTTCTTGCTTTGTTTTGTCGCGGGGTGTTTGAGGTTGATGTACTGTTGTTTCTGTTAGATATGTTTGCGGGGTTGGGGGGCGATGCTATTACTTAGTTTTGTCCCGGGGTGGTTGGGGTTGATGTTCTGTTGCGTTCTGTTTGATATGTTTGCGGGGGTGGGGGGCGATGTTATTACTTAGTTTTGTCCCGGGGTGGTTGGGGTTGATGTTCTGTTGTGTTCTGTTTGATATGTTTGCGGGGGTGGGGGGCGATGTTGTTGCTTTGTTTTGTCCCGGGGTGGTTGGGGTTGATGTTCTGTTGTGTTCTGTTAGATATGTTTCCGGGGGTGGAGGGCGATGTTCTTGCTTTGTTTTGTCGCGGGGTGTTTGAGGTTGATGTACTGTTGTTTCTGTTAGATATGTTTGCGGGGTTGGGGGGCGATGTTATTACTTAGTTTTGTCCCGGGGTGGTTGGGGTTGATGTTCTGTTGTGTTCTGTTTGATATGTTTGTGGGGGTGGGGGCGATGTTCTTGCTTTGTTTTGTCCCGGGGTGGTTGGGGTTGATGTTCTGTTGTGTTCTGTTTGATATGTTTGCGGGGGTGGGGGACGATGTTCTTGCTTTGTTTTGTCCCGGGGTGGTTGGGGTTGATGTACTGTTGTTTCTGTTAGATATGTTTGCGGGGGTGGGGGGCGATGTTATTACTTAGTTTTGTCCCGGGGTGGTTGGGGTTGATGTTCTGTTGTGTTCTGTTTGATATGTTTGCGGGGGTGGGGGGCGATGTTCTTGCTTTGTTTTGTCCCGGGGTGGTTGGGGTTGATGTTCTGTTGTGTTCTGTTAGATATGTTTCCGGGGGTGGAGGGCGAAGTTCTTGCTTTGTTTTGTCGCGGGGTGTTTGAGGTTGATGTTCTGTTGTGTTCTGTTAGATATGTTTGCGGGGGTGGGGGGCGATGTTCTTGCTTTGTTTTGTCCCGGGGTGTTTGAGGTTGATGTTCTGTTGTGTTCTGTTAGATATGTTTCCGGGGGTGGAGGGCGATGTTCTTGCTTTGTTTTGTCGCGGGGTGTTTGAGGTTGATGTTCTGTTGTGTTCTGTTAGATATGTTTCCGCGGGTGGGGGGCGATGTTCTTGCTTTGTTTTGTCCCGGGGTGTTTGAGGTTGATGTTCTGTTGTGTTCTGTTAGATATGTTTGCGGGGGTGGGGGGCGATGTTCTTGCTTTGTTTTGTCCCGGGGTGTTTGGGGTTGATGTTCTGTTGTGATCTGTTTGATATGTTTGCGGGGGTGGGGTGCGATGTTCTTGCTTTGTTTTGTCGCGGGGTGTTTGAGGTTGATGTACTGTTGTTTCTGTTAGATATGTTTGCGGGGGTGGGGGCGATGTTATTACTTAGTTTTGTCCCGGGGTGGTTGGGGTTGATGTTCTGTTGTGTTCTGTTTGATATGTTTGCGGGGGTGGGGGGCGATGTTCTTGCTTTGTTTTGTCCCGGGGTGTTTGGGGTTGATGTTCTGTTGTGTTCTGTTTGATATGTTTGCGGGGGTTGGGGGCGATGTTCTTGCTTTGTTTTGTCGCGGGGTGTTTGAGGTTGATGTACTGTTGTTTCTGTTAGATATGTTTGCGGGGGTGGGGGACGATGTTCTTGCTTTGTTTTGTCCCGGGGTAGTTGGTGTTGATGTTCTGTTGTGTTCTGTTTGATATGTTTGCGGGGGTGGGGGGCGATGTTCTTGCTTTGTTTTGTCCCGGGGTGGTTGAGGTTGATGTTCTGTTGTGTTCTGTTGAATATGTTTGCGGGGGTGGGGGGCGTTGTTCTTGCTTTGTTTTGTCCCGGGGTGGTTGGGGTTGATGTTCTGTTGTGTTATGTTAGATGTGTTTCCGGGGGTGGAGGGCGATGTTCTTGCTTTGTTTTGTCCCGGGGTGGTTGGGGTTGATGTTCTGTTGTGTTCTGTTTGATATGTTTGCGGGGGTGGGGGGCGATGTTATTACTTAGTTTTGTCCCGGGGTGGTTGGGGTTGATGTTCTGTTGTGTTCTGTTAGATATGTTTCCGGGGGTGGGGGGCGATGTTCTTGCTTTGTTTTGTCCCGGGGTGGTTGGGGTTGATGTTCTGTTGTGTTCTGTTTGATATGTTTCCGGGGGTGGGGGGCGATGTTCTTGCTTTGTTTTGTCGCGGGGTGTTTGAGGTTGATGTACTGTTGTTTCTGTTAGATATGTTTGCGGGGGTGGGGGGCGATGTTATTACTTAGTTTTGTCCCGGGGTGGTTGGGGTTGATGTTCTGTTGTGTTCTGTTTGATATGTTTGCGGGGGTGGGGGGCGATGTTCTTGCTTTGTTTTGTCGCGGGGTGTTTGAGGTTGATGTACTGTTGTTTCTGTTAGATATGTTTGCGGGGGTGGGGGGCGATGTTATTACTTAGTTTTGTCCCGGGGTGGTTGGGGTTGATGTTCTGTTGTGTTCTGTTTGATATGTTTCCGGGGGTGGGGGGCGATGTTCTTGCTTTGTTTTGTCCCGGGGTGGTTGGGGTTGATGTTCTGTTGTGCTCTGTTAGATATGTTTCCGCGGGTGGGGGGCGATGTTCTTGCTTTGTTTTGTCGCGGGGTGTTTGAGGTTGATGTTCTGTTGTGTTCTGTTTGATATGTTTCCGGGGGTGGAGGGCGATGTTCTTGCTTTGTTTTGTCGCGGGGTGTTTGAGGTTGATGTACTGTTGTTTCTGTTAGATATGTTTGCGGGGGTGGGGGGCGATGTTATTACTTAGTTTTGTCCCGGGGTGGTTGGGGTTGATGTTCTGTTGTGTTCTGTTTGATATGTTTGCGGGGGTGGGGGGCGATGTTCTTGCTTTGTTTTGTCCCGGGGTGTTTGGGGTTGATGTTCTGTTGTGTTCTGTTAGATATGTTTGCGGGGGTGGGGGGGCGATGTTCTTGCTTTGTTTTGTCCCGGGGTGTTTTGGATTGATGTTCTGTTGTGTTCTGTTAGATATGTTTCGAGGGGTGGGGGTCGATGTTCTTGCTTTGTTTTCTCCCGGGGTGGTTGGGGTTGATGTTCTGTTGTGTTCTGTTAGATATGTTTCCGGGGATGAGGGGCGATGTTCTTGCTTTGTTTTGTCCCGGGGTGGTTGGGGTTGATGTTCTGTTGTGTTCTGTTAGATATGTTTCCGGGGGTGGTGGGCGATGTTCTTGCTTTGTTTTGTCGCGGGGTGTTTGAGGTTGATGTACTGTTGTTTCTGTTAGATATGTTTGCGGGGGTGGGGGGCGATGTTATTACTTAGTTTTGTCCCGGGGTGGTTGGGGTTGATGTTCTGTTGTTTCTGTTAGATATGTTTGCGGGGTTGGGGGGCGATGTTATTACTTAGTTTTGTCCCGGGGTGGTTGGGGTTGATGTTCTGTTGTGTTCTGTTTGATATGTTTGCGGGGGTGGGGGGCGATGTTCTTGCTTTGTTTTGTCCCGGGGTGGTTGGGGTTGATGTTCTGTTGTGTTCTGTTAGATATGTTTCCGGGGGTGGAGGGCGATGTTCTTGCTTTGTTTTGTCGCGGGGTGTTTGAGGTTGATGTACTGTTGTTTCTGTTAGATATGTTTGCGGGGGTGGGGGGCGATGTTATTACTTAGTTTTGTCCCGGGGTGGTTGGGGTTGATGTTCTGTTGTGTTCTGTTTTGATATGTTTGCGGGGGTGGGGGGCGATGTTATCGCTTTGTTTTGTCCCGGGGTGGTTGGGGTTGATGTTCTGTTGTGTTCTGTTAGATATGTTTGCGGAGGTGGTGGGCGATGTTCTTGCTTTGTTTTGTCCCATGGTTTGTGGGGTTGATGTTCTGTTGTGTTCTGTTAGATATGTTTCCGGGGGTGGGGGACGATGTTCTTGCTTTGTTTTGTCCCGGGTTGTTTGGGATTGATGTTCTGTTGTGTTCCGTTAGATATGTTTCCGGGGGTGGGGGACGATGTTCTTGCTTTGTTTGGTCCCGGAGTGGTTGGGGTTGATGTTCTGTTGTGTTCTGTTTGATATGTTTGCGGGGGTGGGGGGCGATGTTCTTGCTTTGTTTTGTCCCGGGGTGGTTGGGGTTGATGTTCTGTTGTGTTCTGTTTGATATGTTTGCGGGGGTGGGGGGCGATGTTCTTGCTTTGTTTTGTCGCGGGGTGTTTGAGGTTGATGTACTGTTGTTTCTGTTAGATATGTTTGCGGGGGTGGGGGGCGATGTTATTACTTAGTTTTGTCCCGGGGTGGTTGGGGTTGATGTTCTGTTGTGTTCTGTTTGATATGTTTGCGGTGGTGGGGGGCGATGTTCTTGCTTTGTTTTGTCCCGGGGTGGTTGGGGTTGATGTTCTGTTGTGCTCTGTTAGATATGTTTCCGCGGGTGGGGGGCGATGTTCTTGCTTTGTTTTGTCGCGGGGTGTTTGAGGTTGATGTTCTGTTGTGTTCTGTTTGATATGTTTCCGGGGGTGGAGGGCGATGTTCTTGCTTTGTTTTGTCGCGGGGTGTTTGAGGTTGATGTACTGTTGTTTCTGTTAGATATGTTTGCGGGGTTGGGGTGCGATGCTATTACTTAGTTTTGTCCCGGGGTGGTTGGGGTTGATGTTCTGTTGTGTTCTGTTTGATATGGTTGCGGGGGTGGGGGGCGATGTTATTACTTAGTTTTGTCCCGGGGTGGTTGGGGTTGATGTTCTGTTGTGTTCTGTTTGATATGTTTGCGGGGGTGGGGGGCGATGTTCTTGCTTTGTTTTGTCGCGGGGTGTTTGAGGTTGATGTACTGTTGTTTCTGTTAGATATGTTTGCGGGGGTGGGGGGCGATGTTATTACTTAGTTTTGTCCCGGGGTGGTTGGGGTTGATGTTCTGTTGTGTTCTGTTTGATATGTTTGCGGGGGTGGGGGGCGATGTTCTTGCTTTGTTTTGTCCCGGGGTGGTTGGGGTTGATGTTCTGTTGTGTTCTGTTAGATATGTTTCCGGGGGTGGAGGGCGATGTTCTTGCTTTGTTTTGTCGCGGGGTGTTTGAGGTTGATGTACTGTTGTTTCTGTTAGATATGTTTGCGGGGGTGGGGGGCGATGTTATTACTTAGTTTTGTCCCGGGGTGGTTGGGGTTGATGTTCTGTTGTGTTCTGTTTGATATGTTTGCGGGGGTGGGGGGCGATGTTCTTGCTTTGTTTTGTCCCGGGGTGGTTGGGGTTGATGTTCTGTTGTGTTCTGTTAGATATGTTTCCGGGGGTGGAGGGCGATGTTCTTGCTTTGTTTTGTCGCGGAGTGTTTGAGGTTGATGTACTGTTGTTTCTGTTAGATATGTTTGCGGGGGTGGGGGGCGATGTTATTACTTAGTTTTGTCCCGGGGTGGTTGGGGTTGATGTTCTGTTGTGTTCTGTTTGATATGTTTGCGGGGGTGGGGGGCGATGTTATCGCTTTGTTTTGTCCCGGGGTGGTTGGGGTTGATGTTCTGTTGTGTTCTGTTAGATATGTTTGCGGAGGTGGTGGGCGATGTTCTTGCTTTGTTTTGTCCCATGGTTTGTGGGGTTGATGTTCTGTTGTGTTCTGTTAGATATGTTTCCGGGGGTGGGGGACGATGTTCTTGCTTTGTTTTGTCCCGGGTTGTTTGGGATTGATGTTCTGTTGTGTTCCGTTAGATATGTTTCCGGGGGTGGGGAGCGATGTTCTTGCTTTGTTTTGTCCCATGGTTTGTGGGGTTGATGTTCTGTTGTGTTCTGTTAGATATGTTTGCGGGGGTGGGGGGCAATGTTCTTGCTTTGTTTTGTCCCAGGGTTTTTGGGGTTGATGATCTGTTGTGTTCTGTTAGATATGTTTGCGGGGGTGGGAGGTGATGTTCTTGCTTTGTTTTGTCCCGGGATGTTTGGTGTTGATGTTCTGTTGTGTTCTGTTAGATATGTTTCCGGGGGTGGGGGGCGATGTTCTTGCCTTGTTTTGTCCCGGGGTGTTTGGGATTGATGTTCTGTTGTGTTCTTTTAGAAATGTTTCCGGGGGTGCGGGGCGATGTTCTTGCTTTGTTTTGTCCCAGGGTGGTGGGGTTGATGATCAGGATGCCGTTCCTTTTCTGTCCAGGAGTGTGGGTTTGACGTTTCTCTATGAACGGCTTTCATGCTCTTTCTTTGTTTCCTTGCTATCCGGAGTTGTATATGGTGACAGACTTTGAAAATAAATGAATCTTTGAACCATTGGAAATGGCTGTTAGTGGGATATCTTAAACTGGAAAGGGACCCTACATCACTGAAGTTGAGGAATATGTGACTGAAGGTGTGATATGTGAATGGCCACAGTGCACGGAATAAGGTCGGTGATCTTGTGGCGCAGATAGAGATTGGCAGGTATGAGACAGTGGACATTCTGAGTCATGGCTGAAAAAGGAGCAGAGTTCGGAGCAGGGCATCCAAGGATATGCATTGTATCGAAAGCAATAGATAGATCTGCGAAGAGAGCTAGTAGTTTGTTGGTACAAATCAAGTCAAATCCTTATAAAGTGACCGAGGATCGGCAGATATAAAATCCATATGGATAGAGTTAAAAAATGCAAGTGTAAGATTACCTTGATGGGAGTTATATACGGATATTGAAACAGCAGCCAGGAAGTGGACAACAAATTACAACAAGAGATCTAAAATATGTAAAAGGGCAATGTTTCAACTCCACTACTCACCGAGGATTTCAATATGCAGGGAGGTTGAAAAGGTTCGTTAGTGCTGATTCCCAGGAGGCATTGTTTTAGAAAGCATACGATATGGCCTTTGAAGCAGCGTGTGGTTGAGCCTACAAGGAAAGTGTAATTCTGGATTAGTATTAGCGAGGAATTCTTCAGAATAGATTGGGAAGAGACACTGCAAAGTATGACGGTGTTTTGCATCAATGTCTGTTTTTTTCTGGGTGAGATTCGGAAAGCGAACGGAAGGTGCATCCCGAATATAAAAAATAGGTATCCTAACGAGAGGATCAGGCAACCGTGGCTGACGAGAGAAGTCTAAGACAGATTAAACGCAAAAGAGAGGGTACATAATATAGCAAATATTTGGTGGGAATGTAGAACACTGGGAAGTTTTTAAGGACAGAAAAGATTAAATATGAAAGCAGGCTAACCAATATCATCAACGAGGTTACAGAAAGATCGTTCTGTGGAAGACACCAGTAACGCAAGACTGTCAGGAGGCAGAAGTGACTGTAGGTGGTATTATTGAGGTGAAGATGTTCAGAAACTGAAAAGCGTGAAGGTAATTAAGTCACCTGGTCCAGAGAGACGACACTGCAGAGTTCTGAAAAGAGATAACTGAAGAGATTGTGGAGGCATCAGCAATGATCTTTCAAGAACCTAGAGAGACTGGAATGGATGCTGAGGACTGGAACATTGCAAATGTCACTGCACTCTTTAGGAAGAAATGGGGGCATCACAAAGGGAATTATCGGTCAGCTTGCCTGTCTTAAACGGTTGGAAGACGTCGGAGCCGATCACTAAGGATAAGGTTTCGGGGTGCTTGGGGCACACGTTACAATTCTGCAAGGTCAGAATTTCTGAGGCGGAAATGCTACCTGACAAATCTGTTGGAATTCTCTGAAGTAGTGTCAGGCTTTGTCTCAAAGGAGGCTTCGGATCAGAAGCGGTGTCTGCTCTGGGGACGTCACCCGGATAGGTTTCTGTGAAACTTATCTCTTTTTACTGTGTCAGCGATTCTTAGAGTAGTCTAGATAGACGCTGAATGTTCGTCATGCTGGATGTTGGAGCACTGGGAGACACAGATTTTCCCATGGAACTACTTCAGCCTGAAGCGCGTCCAGGCGTAGCTCCTTAAAGACCCAGTCAGGGATGTGGAGCAGCAGCTGGATGATCTTCCGCTCTTACGGAACGGTGAGGAGATCACTGATCGGTGTTACAAGGAAGTAGTCGCGTCTCAGTTGCAGGAGGTGGCTTGCTGGGTGACTGTTAGCAGAAGGAATGAGAAGGTGAATAGGGAGTTAGCGCAGAGCACCCCTGTGGCCATTCCCCTGAATAATACTTGTACCCTTTTGGATACCCCAGTGGCCGATGACCTCCCAGAGAAATGAAGCGGAGACTAGGTTACTGGCACTAAGCATGAGTCCGTGGTGAAGAAGGGAAAAACGGGGGAAGAGGGAGCTGGTAGTGCTGGGGGTGCGGTATGGTCAACAGTCAAGTGAACAGTCAGGAGATTCTGTGAACGTGAAAAGTGCACACGGATAGTGACTCCCATGTGCTAGATCAGGGGTAACACGGATTGCGCCCACCACAATTTGGAGGGGCAGAGTGGACAGTCAGTTGTCTCGGTACACATTGGTGCCAATGGCATAGGAAGGGAAAACAAACATAGACTGAAGATAAAATTTAGAGAGCGAAGCAGAGAAACTGAAAGCAGAAGCTCTAGGTGAATGTTTTCTGGATTTCTACCTCTGGCATGCGCCAGTGAGGGTAGAATCAGGATGATGTGGCAGAAAAATATGGTGTAGATCTGAGAAGATGGTACAGTTAGAGGGGCTTCAGTTTGTTGAATCATTGCGATATATTCTGGGGATTGCATGACCTCCACAAAAGAGACAGCTTGCACCTGAACCAGACGGGGTCCGCTGTTCTCAATGTTTACTCATCTTGTTGGTGACATTCCATCTAATTCTGTAGGAGCGTGGAAACCATAATGAATGGACTCTGAATAGGACGCATGTTGAAAAGCAAAGACAGAGTGCAGTCAGACTGTCGGGAAGGACAGGCAGTTGACAGGACAAAACAGCAGCTAGCACGGTGAGTATCGATGCATTAGGACTACAGAATCAAAAAGGGTAGTTAATACTGTCCTCAAAATAGTACAGCCGTGGCTGACAGAGGAAGTTAAAGCTAATGAATAAAGCAAACGAAAGGGCATACGACAAAAAATAGCGTGAATTTAGAGGGTTAGGAAGATTTTTGAAACCTAACAACAAATAGAATCAATTAGGAGGTAAGAGATGAAAAATGAAAGCAAGTGAGCAAACAATATCAAGTCGGATAGAAAAACATATTTTCCAAGTATATCAGAATAAAAGAGATATGAGAGTGGATATAGGACAGTAGAAAATGAGGTGGTAGAAATTATAACGAGGAACACGGAGATGGCCGATTAACTAAATGAATATATTGCATCAGTCTTCACTGGAGGACAGAGGACTGGAAAATTGCAAAAGTCACTAAGGACTTTCAGAAAGCAGGAAAACAGCAGAAAGGAAATTATGGAGCAGTTAGCTGATCTTGGTGGTCGGAAAGATGTTGAAGTTAATTTCTGAGGATAAAGTTATGTAGTACTTGGTGACTCAGGACAAGACATGACAAAGTCAGCATGGTGCGCTTAAGGGAAAATGTTTTCGGACGAACCTGATAGGATTCTCTGAGGGGATTACAGGTCGGGCAGATAAAGAGGATGCAGATGACCGAGTATGTTTGGATTCCCAGCAGGCCCTTGACAGGGCGCCAGAGTATTACAAGTACTTTACGATCATCATTAGAGCATTGGCTGACTGCTCGGAGGCAGCCAGTGGGAATGAAAGCATCCTTTCCTGGTGGGCTGCCGGAGACCATTGGTGCTCTACAGGGGTCGCTGTTGGGACGGCTTCTTTTGATGCTGTATATCAATGATTTAGATGATGGAATAGCTGGCTTTGTTGCCAGGATTCCATGTGAAACAGGGTTAGTAAAGGGGCGGTCTGTGTTGAGGAAACAGGTAGGCTGTGGAAGGACAGATAAGGAAAATCAGCAAAGAAGTGACAAGTGAAACACAATTTTGGAAAATGCATGGTCAAGCAATCTGGTGGAAGCAATAAACCTACAGACTATTTTCTAAACTTGGAGGTAATTCAATAAGTATTGAGATGCAAAGGGACTTGGGAATTATTGTATCGAACGCCATAAAGGTGAACTTTCAGGTTGAGTTGGTGATACGCACGCCAGTGCAATATTAGTATTCATTTCAAGAGGTTTGGAATATCAAAGCAGGGATGTGATACTGAAGTTTTAAATCACTGCGTTGGCATCACCTTGAGTATTGTGAACGGTTTTGTGCTCCTTATCTGAGAAATGATACACTGGCGTTGGAGACATTTCACAGGATGTTCGCTAATGATCATTCCAGGAACGAAAGGGGAATGTTTGATGGCTCAGGGTTTATACCCACTCCAACGTAAAAGCATGAGCTGAAATCTTTAGAATGTTGAAAGGGTATTTTCGATGGGTTGGGAGTTTTGGACAAGACGCCTCCGGATAGAGACCGTCAGATTTATACAGAGCTGCGGAGCACTTCCTTTCGCCTGTGAGTGGTGCATTTGTAGAATTTGTTACCACAGGCAGCTGTGAAGGCCAGGTCGTTGGGAGTATTCAAGGCGAAGAATGATTGGAAACGACATCAAAGGTTACAATGGGGTCTTTTAAGAGCAACTTAGACAGGTAGATGGAGGTCAGGAAAATAGAGGGCTGTGCGCTAGGGAAACTCTGGGTAGGGTTCATGGTCCGCACAACGTTGTGGGCCGAATGGAATGTAATGTACTGTTCATTTCTGTGTTTTATGTGCTACGTAACGGGGAAAATGCCGGGGAGTGGGAGTAAGGAAGGGAACAAAGATTCAATCATGACTGAATGGTGGAGCAGACTCGATGGGTCAAATGGACTAATTGTGCTCCTGTGTCTTATGGTCTGAAGATCCATCCGTCACGAACTGGCCGGGCTGTGATGATCTGAGGAATACAGCAACAGTTCATTCAGCAACACCTGAATCCCGGTGGAGGATTGCAACATTTATGGATAAATAATCAGATTAATCCCTTTTTATATATTAGATACTACGGAATCAAAGAGAGTGGACGGCAAATGCATGATACACGAGGCATAATTCTTCCGTGAACGCAATAATAATTTTCAGTACAGTTTTCGGTTGTACAGAGTTGTGAAGAAGATGATGAGGGGCATTCATCGTGTGGGTGGTCAGAGGCTTTTTCCCAGGGCTGAAATGGTTGCCACAAGAGGACACAGGTTTAAGGCGCTGGGGAAAAGGTACAGAGGAAATGGCAGGGGTGTTTTTTACGCAGAGAGTGGTGAGTTCGTGGAATGAGCTGCCGGTCACGATGGTGGAGGCGGATACGATAGGGTATTTTAAAAGACTCCTGGATATGTCCATGGAGCGTAGAATAATAGAGGGCTATGGGTAAACCGAGTAATTTCTCAGGTCGGGACATTTCGGCACAACTCAGTTGACCGAAGGGCCTGCATTGTGCTGTAGGTTTACTATTTTTCCATGTTTATATTCCCAAATAGCGGTCGCATGTTGCTCAATTCAAATACTACACCAAATAAACATTTTGATGCTGCAGGGGGAAATAATTCCGTTCGCTGTTATTTACAGATTTCTCCCGTTGCTGCAAACAGGTACTTCAGTCCATATTTCAGCTCGTCCCTGAATTTCCTCTGTGACGGTCCATAGATACAAGTGTTGGTGCACATGCTGAGGGAAGACAGCATGAACCCGCATTGCTGCAGGATACAGGTCGGTTTGCTGAAATATCTGTCTGTGTAGGAATAGTTTTCCACTTGCCACTTCATCGAATGTACGAGATAGGGCATCCAAAGTAATATGAAATTCGCAGAAAGAGCGAACAACAGTATCATTGACTTTCTCCGGTTCTCCACCTCTGGATCATGACGATTTCCGCTGCTTTTCCGAAGTACCTGGTGAACTCTATTTGTCGCTATCACCCGGTGGACGGTGGAAACATTAAATAAGAAAATTAAACAGATCGGCAGTGCCGGTGTTGTGATGCCGTGAAAGACCTGGTAGGCTTTCCACAGGGGTGATGTGAAGTATTCAGCCACGGGGACACAACGCCATCGATCCACTGCAAAGTAAAATGGAACGGCCTGGGCACAACACGCCGCACTCACTGTTACTACCACCACAGTCGCTGTTCTCTCGGTGCAATATCGGTTCCGCAGCTTCTCACAGCAAATGGCGACGCACCGATCGAAAGTGAAAGCTACCGTCAGCCAAACGGAGCAGTCCCTGGTTGCGACACTCACGACAAGTAGCACAGAACACACCGGCGTTACGACCAAGAAATGAGCAAATAAATAGATATAATTTATCCTCTCTAATATCAGAACAACGATCACCACCATCAGATCGGCTGCCGCCATGGCCACAAGGTAGAGAGTGATGCATTTGGACAGCCCGCATTTCCCCCGGAGCAAGATCACAATCGCTGTTAAATTAACTGCAATAGTTATATTTAAAAAACAATTACTATCAGGTACCGCAGAATGATTGGTATGACTTGATTTGCGTTGTGTGCGTAGTAATGGATTGGATCCTTGTCTCGAGTCTCTGCAAGGGTAACAGTCCCCCTGCGCTGATCAAGATGCGGTATGGCTGGCCCGACCAAGCTGATTCTAACTTTTATTGCACAATTTTGATTTCTACAGTTTCACGTCCAGACGTTAACCATCAGAAGGAAAGTCAGGAGTTGACAGCAGAGCGCCCGCAATTGTCTCTGTTCAGGAGTGAACTAAGGGCTGTTTTCCTCTCCTGTAAGGCGAGGTTATAAGACACTGTCCCGAATAGGATGTTGTCTTGCGGAAAAGGGCAGAGGTAGTGGAGAGAGCTTTTTAACCTAATTACACTTCCTTAAAAGAGTATTTAATTAGATTTCATATAATTTTAAAAAAATATTTTTTTTTAAATGTCATGAATGCATTTCACTGTAAACCAGGAGATATTTGCAGGCCGTTGGCACAGCCTTCTGATCTCAGGAGATGTGAAACAGATCTCAGGACTCGCTGGTCACAGGGAGACAAACCATGAATGTTAAAGTCAGACGTTACACTTTGTGCGCTCTGTGTCGAAAAACGGAGATATCAGCGAGGCCTGCTGACTTTTATTAGGAAGACAGACTACAAAATTACAAACAGGTAAATCATGAGAGTTTTACTGTAAGCGCTGCCGAGACATGCTTAATCGCCGAAACATTCGTGGGAAATCAACATGCTCACAGAAATATCAATATTAATTTAAAAACAATTGCTGGACATTAAGTTCAGTGGATTCAATAAATTGTTGCTTATATAGTTATATCGACATTGAAAAAGAGAAAAAAAACTGAATCACCTAACGAATGAGACAGTTGTTGTAATACACATTAGACCATAAGACAAAGAAGCATAGTTTGGTCATTTGTCCCATCGAGTCTCCACGGCCATTTGGTCATGGCTGACACATATTCTCTCTCTGTGCCAATCTCTTGTTACCCCCGAATCCCTTCATGTCCTCAGCAATCAACCTATGCCTTAACTAGACATCAAGACGCGGGATCCACAGCAGCCCCTGAAAACGAGGGCAACAAATTTACCATTTTCTGGGTAAAGGATACGCCACACCCTCATCTCCATTCTGAATGGGCTTCCCTCTATTCTGAGGCCGTTTCCTCCGGTCACAGACTCCCCGACCATGTGGAACATCCTCTCCTAATCCACTCTATCAAGGCCATTCATGAATTGATATGTTTCAAGTAGGTCACCGCTCACTCTTCCGATTTCTAATGAAAAGTTACCCATCAAACTCTCTTCATACGATAAGCCGTTCATCCTGGAATTATTTTATTTTTGCAGCTCATACTTTTGTAGTTCCTCTCCATTTAGAACGCAGCCAACTATTTCACGTCTTCTGCCAAAATGCGTGACAATACACTTCCCGACATCACATTCCATCTGCCACGCCTTTGCTCATTCTCTAACTCTATCTCAGTCTTTCTGTGGCCTCTCTACGTTATCAACACTACCTGCCTCTCAATCTGTCTTCATATTGTCAGCAATCTTTGCAACAAAGCCATGAATTCCATCAACCTGTTTATTTAAATATAGCATTAAATCAATCTGATTCAACACAGTCCCTGTTGAATAACACTAGTCACCGGCAGTCTTCCAGAAAGGGATCCCTATATTCCCACTCTTTACCTCCTGCCCATCAACCGCTGTTTTATCAATGCTAGAGGATTCCATGTAATACCATGGGCTCGTAGCTTGTTAAGCAGACACATGTGTGGCTCCCTGTGAAAGTTTTTTCGAAGATCTAAGTACACACGAACCGGTTCTTCTTTTTATATTATGCTTTTTATTTCTTCAAAGAATTACAACAGATTTGTCAGGCAAGATGTGCTCTTGAGGACACCATCGCCTATTTTATCACGCATCTCCAAGAAACCTGAAACCACATCCTGAACGATTGTCTTCACCAGTTTCTCAAACCTTGTGTTCAGACTAACTGGCCTAGGATTTATCTTATTCTGCCTCTTTCCCTTCTTTAAGAGTCAAATGACATTTGCAATATTCCAGTCGTCAGGAACCATTCCAGAATCTGGTGACTCTTGACACATAATTACTAACACCCCACAATTTATTTATCCACCTTTTCCGAACACTGTGTGTGTGTGTGTGTGTGTGTGTGTGTGTGTGTGTGTGTGTGTGTGTGTGTGTGTGTGTGTGTGTGTGTGTGTGCGTGTGCGCGCGTGTGTGCGTGTGTGTGTGTGTGTGTGTGTGTGTGTGTGTGTGAGTGTGTGTGTGTGTGTGTGTGAGAGAGTGTGTGTGTGTGTGTGTGCGCGCGTGTGTGTGTGGTTTTACACTTGATATTCCTTTGCTCTGCCCACTGTAATTCCACACCATCCAAATGTTTGCTAATTATTTCTAAAGATTTGATTTCATTTTAACAACAGAAGAACTCCGCTCCCTTGCCTTCCGATACAATGTGTATCCTTGGACATTTATCTTCCAGCGTTAATCTTCTTTTAGCCACGAGTCAGTGATGCCTGCATCATCATACAGTTCAGTCAGTAAACGTGATACAAGTTAATCTACTTGATCCCGTATACAGCGCGCTTTCGAGTGTAAAACCTTCAGTCCTGCCTTCGCCGTGCTCGGTTTTGTCCACCTTTTACGTTTCAATGGATCTGGCTGACTGCAGCTTCGTCCTACTATTATACTACACTTGCTTGGAGTCTCACTACTCATTACCTCTGTTTGTAAACGAACTGCTTCCTCTTCAACACCATCACTCCGGTTTCCATCCGCCTGCCATCGAAAAAAAATCAACCAGACAGCTGTAGCTCGCCTGCCCGCAAGGATATTGGCTCCCATTCGGGCTCAGGTCTTGCCATCCCAAGTAGAAATCCCAAACATCCATGAATCTGAGCCTCCGCCCCTCCACCAGTTCGTCGTCCACGCATTCACCTGTCAAATCACCCGATTCGTATTCACACTGGTACGTGACACAGACAGCAAATCAGAGATTACTCCGCTGGAAGTCCTGTTTCTCAACCTTTCTTCCTAACCTCAAGCTTCCTCAAGCTTACTAACCTCTCTCTTCAGTTCCCCCTCAACTTAACCACCTGTGTCACTGTTGCCAAAATGTACCTGGACTTCCGGATGCTCACCCTCGCCCTTCAGAATACCACGGAACAGATCCGGGACTTCCGTGATGCTGGCACCAGGAAGACAACCATCGGTTTGGATCTATCGCGCCCCCAGAATCTCCTCTCTGTTGCTCTGACTGTAGAATATCCAATGAACATTACAGTCACTTTTAGCACTCTACTCTGCAGAGCCACTGTACCAGAGATCAGTCACTGTGGCTCCCTGCAGTATCTGAAGTTGTAAAATTATAATTGCGGGGAATGGCCACAGGTGTACTCTGCACGGGCTGTGAATTTCCCCTTCTTCTCATGACAGTCGCACAGCTACTTCCTCCAGCAATCGAGGGCCATCGAGCGAGACAGATACACATTGTATTCCCTCCCCTCAACCGACAGTCGCTCAGCTACTTCCTCCAGCAATCGAGGGCCATCGAGAGGAACAGATACACATTGTATCCCTCCCCTCAGCCGACAGTCGCGCTGGAAGGGATAAAGTAATGGAGTAATGGCCGCAGCCCCAGGTTTTAGGACAAAGGCATTCTTGTTTGGGGAATCATGGGGAAATAATTCACTCCTCTTAGAACAAATATTGTGTTTTCTTCGTTATTCGGGAAAAACCTGGAGAAAGTGTCCTGATTGCTGATTGGACAACAAACAACAGATATGAAGACAATTTATCTGAAATATTCAGGATGGAGGTACCTCGGAAGGTTGAACACACTTTTAAGCAATTCAATTGCAATTAAAAAAGCGACGTGAAACGATTTTACCATTGATTTCCTTCACTGTAGCACTTCGCAACCTTTATATGATATCACACCAGAAATGTAATGTACATAGAGAAGGTATTTTGTTATAATTCCCTCAGTTTGTGATGACAACAGGGGAAGTATCCATTTTACATGGAGGGAAAGGGAAAAGCTAATGAAACTTTGCGATCTAATAAATACTTACGACACATCGAATCTCTTTCTCCCTGCAGTAAACTTTCAGCTTATTATGAGCGGAATTGTGCCGGGGCCGCCCGAGGTCAGAGAGAGAGAGATATCACGGCACAGTGCGGTCTCAACGCTGGCCGAGCCTGAAGAGTCACTGTTGTCACTGTCATGAGGCTGCGTGAAGGAGTATCTTTGCGGACTGCCCTGGGGAAGTCCATCTGAAGGGCTTCGACGCGAAACCTCGAAAAGGTATTCCTTTCCCTGGACGCACTCTGACCTACTGAACTCCACCAGCATTGTGAATATGGTATTTACCTGTCTGCACATTTTGTTAGCATATTTCAACTTTTCCGGCATGAAGTTGTTTTAACAGTACTACAACGTATAATGTATGCTTAATCGATATTACATTAATTTGTATAATTGTATTAAACACCTCAATTATATCCCCGTATGAAATCAAACCAGTAAATTTAGGCGAATTATATTTAGAATCGAACTTAACTGTGAAGATTTATTTTCATCGTTCAGGAACAAAGGAAAGTGCACTGGACAGCATATGCACCTTAAATACTATTAATCTACGATTCCCCGAGCGCGATATAAAGACATGGCATTACCTGGAACAGCGAGTGCGGCAAGCACCGGGCAGTAAATTCTGACGATATTATAAATTGTGGAATATCCCATTTTCTAACTCAAACAGCGATCAGTTGTACAAATTGTCCCAACTGCCAGCATGCACTAGTTTGAGGAGTTCTTATACATCAGTGGAAAACAAGGTTAAATCAGTCACTGTTCCCGTTGGGATCATTAGACACAATCCACTGATCAAACACAAAGTGTCAAATATTATTAGTGATTGTCTCATTGTCCACCATCTTTAGTTCGTCGAGGAAAATTAGAAAGACCTTCCTTTGATGTCACCGTGAAGCATTTTCAGTGACGAGGGTTAGTGCAGTTCTGTTTCACTGTTAAGAGAGAGAAATAAAGAACAGCAAACGCTGTCTCCTTTAGTTATCGATCAATTCTAAATTGTTAGAAACAGGTGAACCAGTAAGACGAAGCGTGTTCAATGTGGGTGAAATGTGCGGTGAGCCTTCCTAGGAGAGCCCAGCTTAGTAGCCTGTCTTGTCTTTCCACTGCCTCCAACGCTTCTGGCGACAACCTCATCCGGCTAAATTTTGAATGAGAATTCTGATTGCGTTCCTGAATATCCAGTGACTTTACAGAGTCGAACAAATCTGAGCACCTGCAGAAACTTTCCCGACAGGAAAACGTCTGGACACAGATTCACCACTCGCAGGCAACAGAAATCCCACCTCAACTCTGTGCTAACAGACGTTCCTCTGTTCTGTGCCGTGTAGACCAGGTGGTGAATGGTGAGCGCGGCATGTTTGCCCTCATCATGGAGGCTTTGGGGGAGTCGGAAAAGTCTTCAGTAGCTGAAAATGTATTAAGTATGCATTTGAATGTATACTTAAATATAAATGTATTAAATGCCATCAGATTCCTCAGTACACAGAGCCTGATCTGACACCAACGTACTGCTCTCTACTGTGCTTATTGTCTTGTTTATTATTTATTGTAATGTCTGCACTGTTTTGTGCACTTTATGCAGTCCTGGGTAGGTCTGCAGTCAAGTATAGATTTTTTTACTATGTTTTATTTACGTTGTTCAGTGTAATTTTTGTACTGTTTCATGTACCACCATGGTCCTGAAAAACGTTGTGTCGTTTTTGCTGTGTACTGTACCAGCAGTTCTGGTCGAAGTGACAATAAAATGACTTGACGACTTGAAGTAGGGCGCACATGGATCACCGCGCCGTTCTGGGCACCACACTGCATAAAGGACGTCATCAGCTGGAAAGATTAGATAGCCGAGTGATGTAATTAACTGCAATAAGTCATATATAATTACAATTAAATATTATTATTTGCTGCAGAATGATCAGTGTAACTTCATTTGTGTTGCATGAGTAATAGTCGAACGGGCTGTAGTGAGGATAACAGGTGCACTTGTGCTGAACGAGATGCGATGCGTGTGTCCCGTTCAATCTGATTCTACATCATAATGCACAATTTAGATGTCGTTCGTTTTGCATGCAGAAGTTAACCATCACAAAGAAAGCCAGAGTCTGCCAGCAGACCGCCATCTAGCGGCTTTGTTAAGTAGTGAACAACCGTCCGGGTTCCAGTCCCGGAAGGCGAGGTTATGAAGTGATTTTTTTAAACTTTTTTTATTGTTTTCAAATTTACAGAATAAATGTGTATGAGAAAAAAAATGTGTTACCCAGCCCCCCTCCCCTTAACCCCTCCCCCCTAACATCCCTATTAGAAAAAAAAAGAAAGAGAGAAAAAAAAGGAATGCCTGGATATTGGAGGGTCCCCACACGCTCCACGGAGTTCGTAATAACTTTAGTGTATGTATTTATTTCTTTCCCCAAGTAACCAATTATTTCATCTTCGGAGAACCTATATATTTAATCCTGTCTTTTGTAAATAAGGGCGCCAAATTTTCAAAAATGTTTCATATTTATCTCTTAAATTGTAAGTGATTTTTTCAAGTGGAATACAGCCATAAATTTCGTTCTTCCAACGATCTATACTTAGATATGTATCCGATTTCCAAGTCACTGCAATAGCTTTTTTGGCTACTGCCAATGCAATTTTTATAAATTCTTTCTGATATTTATTCAATCTGGATATCGGTTTTATCCCTTCAATATTACCTAGTAAAAGTAATATTGGGTTGTGTGGAAGTTGTATTCCAATAATTTGTTCCAGTAAAACTCTTAAATTTGTCCAAAAAGGTTGAATTTTAGAGCAAGACCAAGTAGAATGTAAAAAAGTACCAATTTCTTGGTTACATCGAAAACACTGATCAGATAGATTTGGGTTTAATTTGTTTATTTTTTGTGGTGTAATATATAGTTGATGTAAAAAATTGTATTGCACTAATCTTAATCGAACGTTTATTGTATTTGTCATACTCTCAAGACATAGTCTTGACCAGTTTTTTTCTTCAATTTTGATATTCAAATCACTTTCCCATTTTTGTCTTGACTTATGGACTCCTTGTTTAATTGCCTGTTTTTGAATCAAATTATACATACAAGAGATAAATTTTTTAATCTTTCCTTTTTGAATTAAAGTTTCTATTTCATTGGGTTTCGGTAGTAACATTGTTTGACCTAGCTTTTCTCTTAAATAAGCCCTTAGTTGAAAGTAACAAAAAAGAGTGTTGTTTGATACTTTATATTTATTCTTTAATTGATCAAATGACATTAATATACCTCCTTCAAAACAATCTCCTATATATCTAATCCCTTTTTGAAACCAATTGTATAAAAGTTGATTATCCATTGTAAAAGGAATAAGTCTATTTTGGATTAAAGATCTCTTTGCTAATAAGGATTTCTTTGTCTCATCGTCAACATTTATCTTATTCCATAAATCAATCAAATGTTTTAATATAGGAGATTCTTTCTTTTCCCGTATCCATTTAGATTCCCATTTATATATAAAGTCTTCTGGTATATTTTCTTCTATTTTATCTAGTTCTATTCTGATCCATGCCGGTTTGTCTTTCTCAAAAAAGGATGCAATAAATCTAAGTTGATTTGCTTTATAATAATTCTTAAAATTTGGAAGTTGTAACCCTCCTAGCTCAAATTTCCATGTCAATTTTTCCAGCGATATTCTTGACATCTTACCTTTCCAAAGAAACTTCCTCACATATTTATACAGCTCTTGAAAAAACTTCTGGGGTAAATGTATTGGTAGTGATTGAAATAAGTATTTTAATCTAGGGAATATATTTATTTTTATGGTATTTACTCTACCTACTAATGTTATTGGTAATACCATCCATTTATGAAGATCTTCTTGAATTTTTTTCAATAGTGGTAAATAATTTAATTTGTATATGTTCTTTATATCATTATCGACTCTTACACCTAAATATTTTATACCATTTGCCGGCCATCTAAATTGGGTTATTGATCGACATTGATTATAGTCTCCTTTAGTAAGAGGTAAAATTTCACTTTTATCCCAATTTATTTTGTAACCTGATACTTTCCCATATTCTTCTAATCTATAGGATAATTTACGCAACGATTGCAATGGGTTTGTTAGATAAAGTAGAACATCATCAGCAAATAAGTTAATCTTGTATTCTTCCTGGTTAACTCTAAAACCCTTAATATCTGGGTCCATTCTGATCAATTCAGCTAATGGCTCTATCGCCAATACAAATAAAGCAGGTGATAATGGACAACCTTGCCTAGTTGACCTTGTTAACTGAAATGGTGTTGAAATTTGACCATTTGTCACTACTTTAGCTTTGGGATTAGTATTTAAGGTTTTGATCCATTTTATAAAAGATACTCCTAATCCGTATTTTTCCAATACCTTAAATAAAAAATCCCACTCCAATCTATCAAATGCTTTTTCTGCATCTAAAGCAACTGCCACGCTCATTTCGTCCCTCTTCTGTGCTAAATGAATTATACTAAATAAGCGAGTTACATTATGTGCTGATTGTCTATTTTTAATAAATCCTGTTTGATCCATATGTACTAATTTTGGTAAGCATTTAGATAATCTATTAGATAAGGTTTTTGCTATTATTTTATAATCAGTATTTAATAAAGAAATCGGTCTATATGATGATGGCTTTAAAGGATCTCTATCTTTTTTTGGCAATACTATTAAAATGGCTGTCGAAAAGGATTCTGGAAGTTTATGCGTTCTTTCCGCTTGGCGTATTAACTCCATAAGAGGAGGAATTGATAAATCTTAAAACTTTTTATAGAATTCAGGCGGAAAACCATCTTCTCCTGGAGATTTATTACTTTGACGTGATCCTAGGGCTTCTTCGACCTCTTTCAATGTAAAAGGCATATCTAATCCCTTCTGTTCTTCCGTATTTAATTTTGGAAGAGTTATTTGTGATAGAAACCTTTCTATCTTGACATTGTCATTTTGTGATTCTGATTTGTACAACTCAGAGTAAAAATTCTTAAAAGCTTCATTAGTTTCTAAAGGTTTATAAGTAATTTTATTTACTCTTGTTCGAATTGCATTTATTGTTTTAGAAGTCTGGTCTGTTTTTAGCTGCCATGCAAGAACTTTATGTGATCTTTCACCTAGTTCATAATATCTTTGTTTAGTTCTCATAATTGCTTTTTCCGTTCGATATGTTTGGAGCGTATTATATTGTAACTTCTTGTTAATAAGTTGTCTTTGTTTTTCTTCTGTCATATTTCTTTGGGATTCTTTTTCTAATTTTGTAATCTCTTTTTCCAATTGATCTATTTCTATCATATATTCCTTCTTAATTTTAGAAGTATAACTTATTATCTGACCTCTCAAGTATGCCTTCATTGCTTCCCACACTATAAATTTATCATCAACTGAATGTGAATTTATATCTAAAAAGAACTGAATCTGTTTTTTCATAAAATCACAAAAGTCTTGACGTTTTAATAATATTGAATTAAATCTCCACCTATAAACTGATTCCTCTTTATCTATCATTATCATTGTCATTATTAAAGGAGAATGATCTGACAATATTCTTGCTTTATATTCCACATTTTTCACTCTATCTTGAATATTTGTTGATAATAGGAAAAAGTCTATCCTTGAATATGTTTTATGTCTATTTGAATAAAATGAATAATCTCTTTCTTTTGGATTAATTCTTCTCCATGTATCAATCAGATTTAAGTCTTTCATCAATGATAGAGTTAATTTTACTGCTTTTGATTTTGTAACAACCTTTGTTGATCTATCTAAAGCTGGATCTAGACAAAAATTAAAATCTCCACCTATTAATATTTTATCATGTGCGTTGGCCAAATTCAAAAAGACCTCCTGTATGAATTTTACATCATTTTCATTTGGTGCATAAATGTTCATAAGGGTCCATAGTTCTGAAAAAAATTGACAGTGTATAATTAGATATCTCCCCGCCGAATCAATTAATACGTTTTGTATTTTAATTGGTAGATTTTTGTTAACCAAAATTGCAACTCCTCTCGCCTTTGAATTAAATGAAGCTGCAATAACATTTCCAACCCAGTCTCTTTTTAATTTCTGATGGTCTATGTCTGTTAAATGAGTTTCTTGTAAAAAAGCTATATCTGTTTTCATTTTTTTAATATATGTTAAAATTCTTTTTCTTTTTACTGGCCCATTAAGCCCATTAACATTAAAACTTAAAAAGTTTAGTAGATTAGTCATTATTTTTTTTATTATATTATTCCAATCTATAATAATACCTAATCTTTCCACTTTCGTGGTATCTTGGGAAATCTTTATAAAAATCTCCGTGTTGCTATGTGTGTCCCCACCAATCATCCAGGCTAAAAGATAGAAGAAAATTAAAATATAAAGAAAAAAACAAAATACCCCCCTACTAATGTTGTGGAAAAAAAACACAACATTACCCCCCTCTGCTGTACGGGTCATGGCAACCGCCATGATTACACACGTGAATCCCGCAGTAACCGATCCAAAGCTCCCCAGCCCCCCCGCAACACAAAAACGTATATGTATAAGAAGAGAAAAAGAAAAGAAATACCATTCTCATTTAGTATTTCTAAAATTTTGCTTTTCTCTTCTATAATATCCATAAATGTCCATCACTTCTGTTCGTTGGGTCTATCTTCATCTTTAATCCATTACGTTTGGAAGTCTCTATGCGTAATTAGCGAGTAGATGGAAGTTCTTGTACAAACTCCTCCGCTTTTCGATAATCGGGAAAAAAAAATTTTCCTTCCTCCAAAAAAATTATCAGTGTTGCTGGATGACGCATTGTAAATTTGTAACCCTTTACCCATAAGGCTTTTTTCACTGGGTTAAATTCCTTCTTTCTCTTCAACAGGTTGTAACTTATATCAGGATAAAAGAGAACTGGTTTTCCTGCTATCATCAATGGCCCGTTTCTATTTTTGGCACTTTGGGCAGCGGACTTCAGGATCTTTTCTTTGTCTTGGTATCGTAAGCATTTTATCAAAATTGATCGTGGGTTTTGATCAGCACGAGGTCTTGGCCTTAAGGATCTATGAGCCCTTTCGATCTCAATTGGAATTTCTCCTTCCATTTCCAACTTTTCAGGGATCCATTTTTGAAAAAAAATTATTGGATCTTCTCCTTCTATATCTTCTTTAAGTCCAACAATTTTAATATTATTTCGTCTACTGAAATTTTCAAGCTTATCAATTTGTTCCATAAATTGTTTTCTTTCTGATGCCCAAGCAGCATTTTCATTTTCTATTTTGTCCATTCTTTCAACCATGTCCTCCGTTGTAGTTTCCAAGTCCGTAATTCTTTTTTCCATTTTTTCCTGTCTCTTTGTCATTTTATCAAGCATAATCTCCATTTTGGTCATTTTTTTCGAGTATTTTTTGATTATTTTTAATTATTTTTAATGTGTCTAATTTACGCATTATTTGCCTCAAAGTCTTTTCTATATTTCTAGAAGGACTTTTAACTCCCTCTTCATCTGATCCTTCCGGGACACTTGACTCTCCCTCCGATTCACTATCACTTTCAGTTGCAGTGGTAGCTGGGCTTTGTAGTTCTTGTTGCTCCCGTTTGCGCATGCTCCGTCCTTCGCGTTTGTGCAATTCACGATGACCCTTCCCTTTAGGAATGGCCATTGTTGCCGCGGTCTCTTGATCCGCCTCGCCGGTGGCATCACGTACCTGAGACCGCGGTTCCTCTGCAGACGTGGGCCCCGCTCTTGTTCCAACTTGCGTAATCTTCCCGGTATTAGTTTTCTTCATCTTCCTTCTTTGAGGCATAGCTTGACACAATCCGGAGTAGTTTATAAGTAACTTTTAGAAGGTACTGACTAACTTTTCTTCATTTAGACATTAATTTATTAACTTTTTACGGGAGAGCTAGGTTCCAGCGTCTCGATCCTACGTCATCACGTGACGTCCCCCGAGGTTATGAAGTGTTGGCCCGAATAGGCTGGCATCTTACGGAGACGTCACAGGTAATGGAGAGGTTGGCTTTAAAATCAGATGATATGTCGTAATTAAGTTTCTTTAAAATAGTTTATTTTATTGCCTTACATTATAATGAGCTTAGTATATAATTACATCGACAAAAAGTCATGAACAGACCAATAAAGAAATAAACTCCTTTATTCCTCCAAAGAAGAAAGGTAGGATCACTTAATGAAGGTTTAAATAAATAATTTCGATAACTTAAACCACAAACTTTAATCTTTTTAAGATTAAAAACAAATACGAAACTGGAATCAAATTCGTAATGACTGCTTAATCACAGGGTATAAATTTAAATTAGTAGTTTTGTCCAGTTGTACAGGTAGAGAAGCTCCTAGTAAAGAGGTTACGTAAAGGTGTTTCACAGCATTCAATTCCAAATCAGCCCAAGGTGGTCGTTCAATTTATCAGCCCAATATAAACAAAAACACAGATAACGTCTATTAACAGCCCAATAATACATTCTTAAATTCGGAGCTCCATCCTTTTATAATTTTTGTAAATGATATTCTTGGTCTTGTATTATTCCAAACAAAAGATGAAATAACAGAGTCAACTTGATCAAAAAAAATTCTTAGTTAAAAAACAAGGATATTTTGAAATACCTATAAAATTTTTGGTAAACTCTTCATTTTAACTGCATGAATTCGGCCGGCTAATGAAAGTGTAAATGGATACCATCTACAAAGTAATTGCTTCATAAAATCCACTAAAGGAATCAAATTAGCTTAATAAATGTCTTTATGATTTTAGTAATATTAATACCTAAATATTTAAATGAGTCCGTAACTCTAAAAGGAATTTGATCATATATAGAAGCAGAATCATTTAGGGAAAATAATCCACTTTTATGAAGGTTTAGTTTATATCCAGAAAACTTGCCAAATTCGTTTAATAGTTTCAATAAACTAGGAATGGATTCTTCAGGATTCGAAATATAAACTAAGAGATCGTCAGCATAAAGGCAGATCTTATGAATAGTCCCATTTATGAAAATTCAATGAATATCTTTAGCTTCACGAAGTGCAATAGCCAAGGTTCCCAGCACCAAATTAAATAACAAGGGACTTAATGGCCATTCTTGTCTCGTACCCTGAGAAAGCCGAAAAAAGGGAGATCTGCAATTATTAGAAATAACAGTAGCAGTAGAGTTTTATATATCATTCTGATCCACTTATTAAAATTAATACCAAAGCCGAATTTCTCTAAAACATTTAAAAAAGTGTTTCCATTAAACTCTGTCAAATGCCTGTTCAGCATCGAGAAAGTCAACACATTGGGGAGTGTTAGGAAAGGATGAATATATAACATTTAACAGTCTCCGAACATTAGAGAAGGAATAACCGCCTTTTACAAAAACGGTTTGGTCTTGAGAGATAATTTTAGCTTTAAAATTCTCCAGCCGATTAGCCGTTATTTTTCAAAGAATTTTAGCATCCACATTTAAGAATGAACTAGGTCTATATGATGCACAGTCAGTGGAAGGCCCTTTATTATGTTGATTTCAGGCGTACGTCCTGTGCCACGTGCAACCTGGCTAAGAACTGGGAAGGCAGTACAGTTAAACTTGCAGCGAAGCAGTTGGTGCAGCGGAGTAGTTTCACATGTCGGGATAATTGAGCTCCCTTCACTGGCAGGTAAGACCGATGTCATGGCAACAGGCTACACCTAAGATAACGTTGTTTCTCTGGCAGTGCCTGGGAGAGTTTTAAATCATGTGGCATGATGGTGGGAATCAGCAGATATCATTCCACAGACGGTAGGGGGAAGGTCGAGCAATGTTGAAAGGAAGTCCCGTTCTGGCAAGGACAATGGTGGGACAGAGGCGATGTAATATTCATTGACTGATGACGTGATATAGCACAGAGTGGAGTTACAAAATCAAACACACCGCTGTACAGATAAGACATAGAGAAACCAATCCACATTGTGAAGTCGCAGCCCAAAAATGACCACACTCAGTCCGGTGTAGACAGGGAGCTTCGCTATCCCGTTTCAACACGAGGAAGGCACTGCTGCACAAACCAGATCTTGGATGCACAGACTCGGCCCAGTACAATTCCAACACTACGCAGCAGGAAATGGACATGCAGACAGCAAACACGGTGTTGCAGGAACACAGACTTCAACAGCATCAATAAGCTGCGGAATTTGCAGATATATCTCTGCTATAATCCCGAAGCCAGCCCCTACTACCAGCGCCCCCAACACCCCAGCACCTAAACCTCCCCACCGCAACCACCCCCACCCCCGAGTGACACACACGACGCTGTGTAGAACTAGTCAGGTGCTCCCCATTAGGGAAATGTGCTGTACAAAGCCAGTCCTGCACGAATGGGACACACACAGACTGTGTATAACTCAACGCAATCTGCAGTGAGCACTCAGACCTGCTCGCACTCAGCAATGTAATGCACAGTTGTAACTGGGTACATCTCCAGCGCTTCAATGGTAGGAAATTGTAGGAAAAGCACAGACGCTGGACTGCAATTCATCGATACGAGCGATCATCTCACTCGCACTTTGTGTATTTTAGGATATATGGAGAGGCCTCATAAAGTGGAACCTCCGACATCACATCAAGTTCACAACAAAGGCATATCTCGAGACTCCACATGAGAGTCTCCACATGGTTATAATAAACAGCCAAATAAATCGCTTGTGTTTTAGCATCGATTGAAACCGATCCTACTTTCGAAAAGAAGAGAATTGGAACAAATTATCCAGCTGGAGAGATGTAGCTTGTGGAGCGCAACAGGGATCATTCGTGGCCTCCTGTGCGGTGCTGAGAACAGGTTGGATGGTTCATACAATGAGGCACGGTGAGGTGGAGCACTTGAATACGGAACGGAACAGACGGATAAAGTTGGAGCTGTTCAGCAGGTTCACGCAGTATCTATGGAGAGGCATAAATAGGAAATGTTTCGTCCGAAACCCGCATCAGGATGATCCAGCCCAGGTGTTGGTCCCATCCTGGGTGTTTAGAGATAGGGAGGATACAATGTCTGTGATCCTTCAAGAGGAACACAACCATGTTCTCGGCTCTGGAGGCTTGCGCGCTTCAATGCTAAACAGGCCAAACGGTGGAGACCAGACTAAGTGTGGTCCAGCGGTTCTCCTGCCTTAGGTGTTCACCTCAGGGCTAAGAACCATGACTGGTCAAAAATAGGGACACAGTGATTAAGATTCCTTCTTCCCTGTGTACGAGCAAGGTCAGACAAAGATGGAGGATGTTCATTCCTTCGCTAAGTGACAGCGGCTTAATGGGCCGTAAGTCATGACTGTGATCAGACTGGACTAGAGGCCTCCCAAATGCTGACAAGAGGTACGGGAATATGAAGCAGGCAGTGCATGGAAAGACAAATACAACAGAGTGGCTGCAGCGGCGTATTTTCTTTTCCCTGGGGCTCCATTTGAGCCCCACACATGTCCTTTTACTTTACCCCTCTAACCTTAATCTCATACCCTCTGATATTATGCCTCTTTGTCCTAGGAAAATGTCAGCTGTTCGCGACCCTATCTGTGACTCACATAATCTTACAAACGGATCGGTTACATTCCTCAGTCTTCACTGCTCCAGTGAAAACAGTCAAGTTCCTTCAGTGTACATCAGTGCCTGTGACAGTAATAAACCGGTTTAACAAATGAGCACATCCCCTCTCATCCCGCAGCATCCTATCAAACCACTGCTGCACCCTCACCAAACCCGGCGCGTCTGTGCTATATCGGGCGCCCAGAACCGGTTATAATATTTCTGAAACAACCTCACAGAGATTTATGAAGCAGTTGCATGACTGCTTCCTCAGCTCAGTGTATTGAGGACTACAGCCCGTCCTGGCAGATACATTGCTAACCACCCCATCCCGTTGGAAGCCACTTTCAGGAAGCTACAGTCCTGGACCCCTGGGTTTCTCTCTCCGTCCATCTTTTCAGAGCCGTCTCATTGGCAGTGTTGTATTCCGTGTCCTTTGCTCTCCAAGTTGCAATGATGGATACCTGTCTTGATCAGACTCCATCTGGTGATGCTCTTCTCACAAAGGAATATATCCTGCTGTATTTTGTCTAAATCATCCACTATAACACCAACATTTGTATGATCCACAAACCTAGAATTGCGCCCACACACACGATACAAGAGAATATGCAGATGCTGTAAATCCAATGCAACACACAGAAACTGCTGCAGGAACTCAGCAGCCAGGCAGAATCTGCTGAAAAAAAGAAAACAGTGGGAGTTTCGGGCCGAGACCCTTCGTGATGACAGAATTACCCATGTCTCAATGCAAGTCAGAGATCTCCAGAGAGGTTATGTGCACTCGACTGCATTCTCTGTTCTCGATGCAACAGCTTTTCTGAAACATAACCGCATTTAGAGTGGTCTGAGCAGTTGTAGGCCCCAAATAGAGTATAGACCACTTATAGAACAGCACCGCGCAGTACTGGAAATTCTGCCCAACCTTTACGCTTCCAGGGGCGAGCATCCTGTCCGAAATATTTGCGTGTCTGACAGGCATAGAACGTAAACATTTCCCTCTCCCTATGTTTAAACTTCAATTAGATCTTCTGGAGTAGATGATTTCCTGCAGGGTGCTTTCCTTCAGTGGATAATATCCGGCATTTGCTGCCAGTGGATATGGATAAACCAGATATCAGAGGGTGTTTACGAGCCTTTCCAAACGGAAGCTTGAATAGGCAAGGCATAGAAAGTTATTCGCTGAGGGGATTAGTCTGTGTGGTCATACAAACGGCTGACGGCTGCCTCTGTTGACAGTGCTGCTCATCCCCGGATGTACTCAAGACGTTCATTAGGCGTCCTGCAATGTGAAATGTTGGTGGACACGAGGTCGTCTGTATCGATAACAGATGTTAAATCGCAGCGATGTGTTCACAAGGACACCCAGGTCTCTCTGAACTTTTCACTCTGACATGTTAAATGTGCACTTCTTTTCCACTTATCTGCCCAGAATGGATGATCTCACATTTTCATCCGTTCTCTTCCATCTGCCCCGTCTTCACCCATCCAATTACCCTGCCAACAACCACCAAATATCCATTGCAACCTTTTCCCCACTGACACTGCCATCCAGCTCTTCATATGACAAGTCATTCAGTCCCGGAATCATTTTCGTGAATGGCCTTTGAACTTTCTCCTGTTTCAGCACATCCTTTCGGAGTTGACTGGATCGAAACGGTTCACAACGCTTGACGTGAAATCTCAGCAGTGTTTTATAAAGCCTCCACATTAAATTATTGTTTTTATATTCTAGTCCTCCTGAAATTAATGAAAACATCGAGTTTGCCATCGTCACGACTGAATCAACCTGCAACAAAGCTTTGGAGCACTGATTCCCAACGTGGGGCGTACGCCCCAAAGGGGGGTAATTTGATTTTTAACGGGGGCAATTCGAGAATCAGTTATTAACAGTGATTTTTCTCTAGTAAGTCTGTGTGAGTATGAGTGTGTGTGCGAGTTAATACATATGTGTATATACAGTATGCATACATAAAAATACTTGTGCGTATGTACATGTGTAATTGCGTATGTACTGTATATATAGTGTATCACCATCATTACAACCATCAAATGGCTTTCATATTTAAATTAATGAATTGACTGATGTAGGAAGGAACGAATGAACAAGTCCAAACGCGTAAGAAACTCGTACGAGGTCGCGCCAATGCTGCTTTTTGCAGTAGCTTTCGGTTCTTGGTGGTGTGAAGGTGTGTACATTGCGTCATCTCTTTTAAACGGTGTATCTGTCTTTGTATGCTGTAGAAACGAATCGGCATTGTTTTATTTCTTCTTCTTCTTCTTCTTCTTCTTCTTCTTATTATTATTATTATTATTATTATTATTATTATTATTATTATTATTATTATTTATACCAATGTTCTTTTTTTACAATTTCTTAGTAATTTCTTCCTCAGAACTTTAACAGTCATTTGGTTCTTTTATTTTTCTCTTTCATGAATGCCATGTTCTTTGGAAGCTTGTTTAAACCAAGTTAATGGTCTTTTAGGCTTCCTCCAGGTGAATAGGAGTTCACTTTTTGAAAAATAAGAATTATATATCACCATAGGGGGCATCAGGATTTTAGAGGTGATTAGGTGGGGCATGGACAAAAAAAAGGTTGGGAACCACTGCTTTAGAGAATCCTGCACTCGGACTTCCAAGTCCCTCAACACCTCCGTTGTTGTTGGGTTTTTTTTGACCATACAATTCCCAACAATATATTTCATCTGTCACTTCTTTGTCCATTCTCCTCATCGGTATACGTCCTTCTGCGGCTTTCTGCTTCCTCAAACTTACGTAGTCCTCCTTCTATCTTTCTAAAGTCTCCCTACTTGACCACAAAGCCATCAGTGACTTCATCCACATTATTGACATATACTGTAAAAAGAAACAATCGTAACACAAACCCCTGACGGCATCAGCCAGAAATTCTCCCTGTGTTCCTGCTCTTTGATTCCTGCAAATCAGCCACTGCTTTACCCATGCTATTGTACTTCATGTAACAACATGCGCTCTTCACTTGTTAGGATTCAAAAGTGTGTTTTTCTTACCCCATTCAATCGAGTGTATAATAGATTAGATTAGATTAGATTAGATTATGAGGACACTCAGTCCTCGTTTATTGTCATTTAGAAATGAATACATGCATTAAGAAATGATACAATGTGCCTCCAGAGTGATATCACAAAATTAAAAAAGGACAAACCAAAGACTCACACTGACAAACCACATAATTATAGCATATAGTTACAGCAGTGCAAAGCAATACCATAATTTGATGAAGGCAGACCATGGGCATGGTTTAAAAAAAAAAGTCTCAAGTCCCGATCGACTCCAATAGTCTCGACATCAGGCAGCAAAAGGAGAATCTCTCTCTGCCATAAAGTTCCAGGGACTGACTACTAATGCCTCGGAAGTACACGACGACAGCAGACTCCGAGTCCCTCCGAAAAATTCGAGCCTCCAACCAGCCCCTCCGGTACAGCCTCCCGAGCGCCATCCTCTGGCAAGCGCCCTCAACCTCGTCCCGGCCGCCAAAATAATCAAAGCCGAGGTCTCGGAGGCCTTCATCTCCGGAGATTCCGGACAGCACAGTAGCAGCGGCAGCGAAGCGGGCATTTCAGAAGTTTCTCCAGATGTTCCTCCACGCTCTCACGCCTGTCTCCATCAAATCAGGATTGTGCACGGATCCTCACTTAACACGGAACAGATATCCATTCTCCGGAGAGGCCGCGCGCGCTGCGTCGCACCGCCATTTTCTCCTCTACCTAGAAATAACTGGAATCAGGAATCCACGGACCACGTGACACTGTGTGAAAGAATGCCAAATATACCGATTCAGCAGACAAACATAATGCACCCTGTCCTTGAACTTGTGTCTGAAGGAGTGAACCTGCTGGCTTGTGTTCCTTTTTGGAGAACAGCTATTACCAGCTCTTGTGCAGTGCTAGTCTTCCCTTGCCACAAGTAAAAATAAACGCCCTTATGATTGATCCACTCTCAGTTAATTGTTGGTAATAAGATTTTCCCTTAAAACTCCATACTGCTGCTGCTTTCTACCCGTCACCTTTCACACACTTATTAATCAACAATCCACCATTTACTACTTAAAGCCCGTTACGCCTCTGGTGTTTAGGGCAGCAACAAAGAGGTTCACCGGGATGTTGTCTGGAGTAGGGACATGAGCTACTGTGTAAGGAGAGTTCGGACAAACTTGGGCTGCTTTATCTGCAGTGCAGGAGGCTCAGGGTGACCTAAAGGAGCTTGATCAGATTACGACAGGTATAGACAGAGTAGATAGCTGCCATTTTTAACCTTGTGCGTCAAGATGTCCAATAGCAGAGAGCATGCATTTAGAGAGATGAGGAACTGTGAAATTCATTGCCACAGCTCAGAGGCCAAGTCATCGGGTGTATTTAAAACAGAGGCTGATCAGTGCTTGATTAATAAAGGTATCAAAGGTCATGGGGAGAAGGCAGGGAATGGGGTTGAGAAGGAAAATAAAAGACACTGGGACAGGTACGGAAAGAGGAAACAACAGTGAGACGTATCAAGCTCAGACAGATGGGGCAGACTCCGATAGGGGTTCTTGTCCGGCACGGAGCAGTGGGGCCGAACACCGGTTCGTTTACCACTCTCGGACCTTCACTCAGACCATTTCTCATCAGTGCACGTTTTACAAACAATGAATTTCAATGTTGAAGTTCAGCATGAATTTATTATCAAAGTGTGTTAACCAGATGCTATCAAACAATTCCTTTTCTTTTTGAAAAGGCAAGAAGTAGGGGTAGGGAATGGGACCAATTCCAGAGGGGGAGGGTAGGCAGTCTCGGACTTACTGAAGGAGCCCTAACTCCATCCTCCTCATTCCCCTTTTCCCTTCTTATTCCCCTCCCTCACATCCCACTGCATCTGTGTGTGTGTCTATGTGTGTGTGTGTGTGTGTGTGTGTGTGTGTGTGTGTGTGTGTGTGTGTGTGTGTGTGTGTGTGTGTGTGTGAGAGAGTGAGAGAGAGAGAGAGAGCCCTGACTGCCTATTCACACTCCATTAACGATGTGTCTCCCCCAACACACTCACACTCCTCTGTACGCAGCAATCCTCACCAGCTCAAACGATCTAAAAATCTTATACGCTCCCTCCTGCACCAACTCCTTAGCCACGTGTTAAACTGTGTAATCTTCCTATTATCCTGGCCCGCGGCACAGATGACAGTCCTGAGATCACAGGTCTGGAGGAGATGCCCTTTCAATTAGCACCTCACTCCCTGAACTCCCTTTACAGAACCTCGTCACTCTACCAGCCCATCTGATTGTTACCCACATGGACCACGACCTTCACTGTCCACCCTCCTGAGGAATGCTGAGCACTCGACCTGAGATGACCCAGATGCCAGCATGCAGGAGGGAACACACCATTCTGGAATTTCATTCTCACCTACAGAACATCCTGTCAGTTCCCTGAGCTAACAAGCCACGTATCACCACAGCTCACCTCGTCTCCTCCCTTCCCTTCTCAGTCTCAGAGCCAGACTAAGTGCCAGAGACCCTGTTGCTGAATCACCTCTGACCACGTCTCCTCCCTTCCCTTCTCAGTCTCAGAGCCAGACTAAGTGCCAGAGACCCTGTTGCTGAATCAGCTCTGACCACAGTTCACCTCGTCTCCTCCCTTCCCTTCTCAGTCTCAGAGCCAGACTAAGTGCCAGAGACCCTGTTGCTGAATCACCTCTGACCACAGCTCACCTCGTCTCCTCCCTTCCCTTCTCAGTCTCAGAGCCAGACTAAATGCCAGAGACCCTGTTGCTGAATCACCTCTGACCACAGCTCACCTCGTCTCCTCCCTTCCCTTCTCAGTCTCAGAGCCAGACTAAGTGCCAGAGACCCTGTTGCTGAATCACCTCTGACCACAGCTCACCTCGTCTCCTCCCTTCCCTTCTCAGTCTCAGAGCCAGACTAAGTGCCAGAGACCCTGCTGCTGAATCACCTCTGACCACAGCTCACCTCGTCTCCTCCCTTCCCTTCTCAGTCTCGGAGCCAGACTAAGTGCCAGAGACCCTGTTGCTGAATCACCTCTGACCACAGCTCACCTCGTCTCCTCCCTTCCCTTCTCAGTCTCGGAGCCAGACTAAGTGCCAGAGACCCTGTTGCTGAATCACCTCTGACCACAGCTCACCTCGTCTCCTCCCTTCCCTTCTCCGTCTCAGAGCCAGACTAAGTGCCAGAGACCCTGTTGCTGAATCACCTCTGACCACAGCTCACCTCGTCTCCTCCCTTCCCTCCTCAGTCTCAGAGCCAGACTGTGCCAGAGACCCTGTTGCTGAATCACCTCTCACCACAGCCCACCTCGTCTGCTCCCTTCCCTTCTCCGTCTCAGAGCCAGACTAAATGCCAGAGACCCTGTTGCTGAATCACCTCTCACCACAGCCCACCTCGTCTGCTCCCTTCCCTTCTCCGTCTCAGAGCCAGACTAAATGCCAGAGACCCTGTTGCTGAATCACCTCTGACCACAGCTCACCTCGTCTCCTCCCTTCCCTTCTCAGTCTCAGAGCCAGACTAAGTACCAGAGACCCTGTTGCTGAATCACCTCTCACCACAGCCCACCTCGTCTCCTCCCTTCCCTTCTCAGTCTCAGAGCCAGACTAAGTGCCAGAGACCCTGTTGCTGAATCACCTCTGACCACAGCTCACCTCGTCTACTCCCTTCCGTTCTCAGTCTCAGAGCCAGGCTAAATGCCAGAGATCCTGTTGCTGAATCACCTCTGACCACAGCTCACCTCGTCTCCTCCCTTCCCTTCTCAGTCTCAGAGCCAGACTAAGTGCCAGAGACCCTGCTGCTGAATCACCTCTGACCACAGCTCACCTCGTCTCCTCCCTTCCCTTCTCAGTCTCGGAGCCAGACTAAGTGCCAGAGACCCTGTTGCTGAATCACCTCTGACCACAGCTCACCTCGTCTCCTCCCTTCCCTTCTCAGTCTCGGAGCCAGACTAAGTGCCAGAGACCCTGTTGCTGAATCACCTCTGACCACAGCTCACCTCGTCTCCTCCCTTCCCTTCTCCGTCTCAGAGCCAGACTAAGTGCCAGAGACCCTGTTGCTGAATCACCTCTGACCACAGCTCACCTCGTCTCCTCCCTTCCCTCCTCAGTCTCAGAGCCAGACTGTGCCAGAGACCCTGTTGCTGAATCACCTCTGACCACAGCTCACCTCGTCTCCTCCCTTCCCTTCTCAGTCTCAGAGCCAGACTAAGTGCCAGAGACCCTGCTGCTGAATCACCTCTGACCACAGCTCACCTCGTCTCCTCCCTTCCCTTCTCAGTCTCGGAGCCAGACTAAGTGCCAGAGACCCTGTTGCTGAATCACCTCTGACCACAGCTCACCTCGTCTCCTCCCTTCCCTTCTCCGTCTCAGAGCCAGACTAAGTGCCAGAGACCCTGTTGCTGAATCACCTCTGACCACAGCTCACCTCGTCTCCTCCCTTCCCTTCTCAGTCTCGGAGCCAGACTAAGTGCCAGAGACCCTGTTGCTGAATCACCTCTGACTACAGCTCACCTCGTCTCCTCCCTTCCCTTCTCAGTCTCAGAGCCAGACTAAGTGCCAGAGACCCTGCTGCTGAATCACCTCTGACCACAGCTCACCTCGTCTCCTCCCTTCCCTTCTCAGTCTCGGAGCCAGACTAAGTGCCAGAGACCCTGTTGCTGAATCACCTCTGACCACAGCTCACCTCGTCTCCTCCCTTCCCTTCTCAGTCTCAGAGCCAGACTAAGTGCCAGAGACCCTGTTGCTGAATCACCTCTGACCACAGCTCACCTCGTCTACTCCCTTCCGTTCTCAGTCTCAGAGCCAGGCTAAATGCCAGAGATCCTGTTGCTGAATCACCTCTGACCACAGCTCACCTCGTCTCCTCCCTTCCCTTCTCAGTCTCAGAGCCAGACTAAGTGCCAGAGACCCTGTTGCTGAATCACCTCTGACCACAGCTCACCTCGTCTCCTCCCTTCCCTTCTCAGTCTCAGAGCCAGACTAAGTACCAGAGACCCTGCTGCTGAATCACCTCTGACCACAGCTCACCTCGTCTCCTCCCTTCCCTTCTCAGTCTCGGAGCCAGACTAAGTGCCAGAGACCCTGTTGCTGAATCACCTCTGACCACAGCTCACCTCGTCTCCTCCCTTCCCTTCTCAGTCTCAGAGCCAGACTAAGTGCCAGAGACCCTGTTGCTGAATCACCTCTGACCACAGCTCACCTTGTCTCCTCCCTTCCCTTCTCAGTCTCAGAGCCAGACTAAGTGCCAGAGACCCTGTTGCTGAATCACCTCTGACCACAGCTCACCTCGTCTCCTCCCTTCCCTTCTCAGTCTCAGAGCCAGACTAAGTGCCAGAGACCCTGCTGCTGAATCACCTCTGACCACAGCTCACCTCGTCTCCTCCCTTCCCTTCTCAGTCTCGGAGCCAGACTAAGTGCCAGAGACCCTGTTGCTGAATCACCTCTGACCACAGCTCACCTCGTCTCCTCCCTTCCCTTCTCAGTCTCAGAGCCAGACTAAGTGCCAGAGACCCTGTTGCTGAATCACCTCTGACCACAGCTCACCTCGTCTACTCCCTTCCGTTCTCAGTCTCAGAGCCAGGCTAAATGCCAGAGATCCTGTTGCTGAATCACCTCTGACCACAGCTCACCTCGTCTCCTCCCTTCCCTTCTCAGTCTCAGAGCCAGACTAAGTGCCAGAGACCCTGTTGCTGAATCACCTCTGACCACAGCTCACCTCGTCTCCTCCCTTCCCTTCTCAGTCTCAGAGCCAGACTAAATGCCAGAGACCCTGTTGCTGAATCACCTCTGTCCACAGCTCACCTCGTCTCCTCCCTTCCCTTCTCAGTCTCGGAGCCAGACTAAGTGCCAGAGACCCTGTTGCTGAATCACCTCTGACCACAGCTCACCTCGTCTCCTCCCTTCCCTTCTCAGTCTCGGAGCCAGACTAAGTGCCAGAGACCCTGTTGCTGAATCACCTCTGACCACAGCTCACCTCATCTCCTCCCTTCCCTTCTCAGTCTCAGAGCCAGACTAAGTGCCAGAGACCCTGTTGCTGAATCACCTCTGACCACAGCTCACCTCGTCTCCTCCCTTCCGTTCTCAGTCTCAGAGCCAGACTAAGTGCCAGAGACCCTGTTGCTGAATCACCTCTGACCACAGCTCACCTCGTCTCCTCCCTTCCGTTCTCAGTCTCGGAGCCAGACTAAGTGCCAGAGACCCTGTTGCTGAATCACCTCTGACCACAGCTCACCTCTTCTCCTCCCTTCCCCTCTCAGTCTCAGAGCCAGACTAAGTGCCAGAGACCCTGTTGCTGAATCACCTCTGACCACAGCTCACCTCGTCTCCTCCCTTCCGTTCTCAGTCTCAGAGCCAGACTAAGTGCCAGAGACCCTGTTGCTGAATCACCTCTGACCACAGCTCACCTCGTCTCCTCCCTTCCCCTCTCAGTCTCAGAGCCAGACTAAGTGCCAGAGACCCTGTTGCTGAATCACCTCTGACCACAGCTCACCTCGTCTCCAACCTTCCCTTCTCAGTCTCGGAGCCAGACTAAGTTCCAGAGACCCTGTTGCTGAATCACCTCTGACCACAGCTCACCTCGTCTCCTCCCTTCCCTTCTCAGTCTCAGAGCCAGACTAAGTGCCAGAGACCCTGTTGCTGAATCACCTCTGACCACAGCTCACCTCGTCTCCTCCCTTCCCTTCTCAGTCTCAGAGCCAGACTAAGTGCCAGAGACCCTGTTGCTGAATCACCTCTGACCACAGCTCACCTCGTCTCCTCCCTTCCCTTCTCAGTCTCAGAGCCAGACTAAGTGCCAGAGACCCTGTTGCTGAATCACCTCTGACCACAGCTCACCTCGTCTCCTCCCTTCCCTTCTCAGTCTCAGAGCCAGACTAAGTGCCAGAGACCCTGTTGCTGAATCACCTCTGACCACAGCTCACCTCGTCTCCTCCCTTCCCTTCTCAGTCTCAGAGCCAGACTAAGTGCCAGAGACCATGTTGCTGAATAACCTCTGACCACAGCTCACCTCGTCTCCTCCCTTCCCTTCTCAGTCTCAGAGCCAGACTAAGTGCCAGAGACCCTGTTGCTGAATCACCTCTGACCACAGCTCACCTCGTCTCCTCCCTTCCCTTCTCAGTCTCAGAGCCAGACTAAGTGCCAGAGACCATGTTGCTGAATAACCTCTGACCACAGCTCACCTCGTCTCCTCCCTTCCCTTCTCAGTCTCAGAGCCAGACTAAGTGCCAGAGACCCTGTTGCTGAATCACCTCTGACCACAGCTCACCTCGTCTCCTCCATTCCCTTCTCAGTCTCGGAGCCAGACTAAGTGCCAGAGACCCTGTTGCTGAATCACCTCTGAGCACAGCTCACTTCGTCTCCAACCTTCCCTTCTCAGTCTCGGAGCCAGACTAAGTGCCAGAGACCCTGTTGCTGAATCACCTCTGACCACAGCTCACCTCGTCTCCAACCTTCCCTTCTCAGTCTCAGAGCCAGACTAAGTACCAGAGACCCTGTTGCTGAATCACCTCTGACCACAGCTCACCTCGTCTCCTCCCTTCCCTTCTCAGTCTCAGAGCCAGACTAAGTGCCAGAGACCCTGTTGCTGAATCACCTCTGACCACAGCTCACCTCGTCTCCAACCTTCCCTTCTCAGTCTCGGAGCCAGACTAAGTTCCAGAGACCCTGTTGCTGAATCACCTCTGACCACAGCTCACCTCGTCTCCAACCTTCCCTTCTCAGTCTCGGAGCCAGACTAAGTTCCAGAGACCCTGTTGCTGAATTACCTCTGACCACAGCTCACCTCGTCTCCTCCCTTCCCTTCTCAGTCTCAGAGCCAGACTAAGTGCCAGAGACCCTGTTGCTGAATCACCTCTGACCACAGCTCACCTCGTCTCCTCCCTTCCCTTCTCAGTCTCAGAGCCAGACTAAGTTCCAGAGACCCTGTTGCTGAATCACCTCTGACCACAGCTCACCTCGTCTCCTCCCTTCCCTTCTCAGTCTCAGAGCCAGACTAAGTGCCAGAGACCCTGTTGCTGAATCACCTCTGACCACAGCTCACCTCGTCTCCTCCCTTCCCTTCTCAGTCTCAGAGCCAGACTAAGTGCCAGAGACCCTGTTGCTGAATCACCTCTGACCACAGCTCACCTTGTCTCCTCCCTTCCCTTCGCAGTCTCAGAGCCAGACTAAGTGCCAGAGGCCCTGTTGCTGAATCACCTCTGACCACAGCTCACCTCGTCTCCTCCCTTCCCTTCTCAGTCTCAGAGCCAGACTAAGTTCCAGAGACCCTGTTGCTGAATCACCTCTGACCACAGCTCACCTCGTCTCCTCCCTTCCCTTCTCAGTCTCAGAGCCAGACTAAGTGCCAGAGACCCTGTTGCTGAATCACCTCTGACCACAGCTCACCTCGTCTCCTCCCTTCCCTTCTCAGTCTCAGAGCCAGACTAAGTGCCAGAGACCCTGTTGCTGAATCACCTCTGACCACAGCTCACCTTGTCTCCTCCCTTCCCTTCGCAGTCTCAGAGCCAGACTAAGTGCCAGAGGCCCTGTTGCTGAATCACCTCTGACCACAGCTCACCTCGTCTCCTCCCTTCCCTTCTCAGTCTCAGAGCCAGACTAAGTGCCAGAGACCCTGTTGCTGAATCACCTCTGACCACAGCTCACCTCGTCTCCTCCCTTTCCTTCTCAGTCTCGGAGCCAGACTAAGTGCCAGAGACCCTGTTGCTGCATCACCTCTGACCACAGCTCACCTCGTCTCCTCCCTTCCCTTCTCAGTCTCGGAGCCAGACTAAGTGCCAGAGACCCTGTTGCTGAATCACCTCTGACCACAGCTCACCTCGTCTCCTCCCTTCCCTTCTCAGTCTCGGAGCCAGACTAAGTGCCAGAGACCCTGTTGCTGTGACTTTCCTTTGCCAGGTCATCCCACCATCCCCGACTGTACCTAAAGTGATACCTGTGTTGTTCAGAGGGATGGCCACAGGGGTAAACTGCACTCTCTGTTTCCCCCTTCCCCTTCCTCACTGTCACCCAGTTTCCTGTGCCGTGCACCTCGGGTGCAACTACCTCTCAAATGTCCTACCTATCACCCCTTCAGAATGATCTGGATTTCATCCAGTTCCAGCTGCAACTCCTTAATGTGGATTGTTCGGAGCTGAAGCTGGATGCCCTTCTCACAGGTGTAGTTATCAGGGACACAGGAGGGTTATTCATCTTTTAACATTAAAAAATTAATTAATATAATTTATATTTCTTCATCTCAGATAGCAGAATGTGTCATTTCTTAGATGCTGGAAAAGCGTTCGATAGAGTTGAATGGCCATACTTATTTAATACGTTGCAGAATTTTAATTTTAACTTGAAATTTATATCATTGATTAAATTATTATAAACCTTTGGCTTAGGTTCTTACCAATAATCAAAATTCTCCTTTTTTTCCGTTGTCCCATGCTACGAGGCAAGGCTGCCCTTTAAGTCCTCTATTATTTGACATTGCTTTGGAACCTTTAGCCGTTGCCATTCGTGAATCACCTAATATTTTTGGAATTACCTGTGGGTAAGGGACTTATAAGTTATCATTATATGCTGATGATTTGTTACTATACATATCTGACCCTGAGAGATATATTCCTGCTATTTTATCCTTCCTTGCTCAGTTTAGTAGCTTTTCTGCCTACAAACTGAATTTTAATAAGTGAATTATTTCCATTAAATATGCAAGTTTCAATCTATAAACACGTACCATTTAAAGTTGTCACAGATCATTTTATTTATTTGGGTATTAAAATTACCAAGAAACATAAGGGTTTATTTAAAGTTAATTTTTTACCTTTAATTGATCAAATCAAGCAACTTGTTACCAGGTGGTCCCCATTATCTCTGTCATTGGTTGGTGGAATTAATGCTATCAAGATGATAGTATTACCCAAATTTTTATATTTACTTCAAGCATTACCAATGTTTATTCCTAAATCTTTTTTTGATATTATTGATTCCAAAATATCCTCATGTGTGGCAGAATAAAAAGCCTAGATTAAGTAAGAAATATTTACAGAAGCTTAAGAAGGAAGGTGGTTTGGCTTTGCCAAACCCAAGATTTTACTACTGGGCAGTTAGTATTAATATTAGATAATTAATATTTTGGACACAAGAATCGGTCATAGTACCTTGCCCACAATGGGTAAATTTGGTGTGTAAATCTGTACAAGACTTCTCATTGTTTTCTATTTTAGGATCTTCACCTCCTTTTGCTGTATCTAAACTGAATAAACAAATAACTAATCCTACAGTTAAACATACATTAAGAATATGGTTTCAATTTTGTAAATTCTGCAGTTTGAATAAGTTTATCTTATCAAGCCCTATTATATCTAACTTGTTTTTCCAGCCCTCTTTTATGGACCAAGCCTTTGTGTTATTGAAAACAAAAGGTATAATTTGTTTTTGTAATCTATCTTTAGATAACAGTTTTATGTCCTTTGAACAGCTATCCAGCCTAAATCTCATTTTTTTAGATACTTGCAAGTTAGAAATTTCTTGAATGTTCCAGTCTTTTCCGAAATTATGTCCAATGGACATTACAGAAAAAATTCTAGCTCTGAATCCTTGCCAGAAGGGTTTAGTAGCCATCATTTATCATATGATCATGAAAGTACAGCCAGGAGTATCAGAAAAAATTAAGAAGAAATGGAAAAAAGAACTTCACTCTCTTATACCCACAGATAAGTGGGAGAAAATTTTACAATTAGTCAATTCTTCTTCTATTTGTGCTAAACATGCCTAATACAATTTAAAGTTGTCCAGAGGGGTCACATGTCCAAAGTTTTATTCTCATGTTAATCCAACCTGTGATGAGAATGTGGTGAGGGTAAGGGGTATGTGTGGGGGGGTGGACGAGGGGTAAGTGTAGCAAAGTATGCGTACAGGACTGGAGACAGTATGTCATTGGGGAAGTGTAGGAAGACAGGGAACATGTAACTAAAATAGTGTACCAAACGGATATGGCAACCACAAAGAAAGGGGAACCTTGCCCCCGCAAGACAATATGTCTGGCAAAGTATCTGAGCTATATACCTATTTCGAGTGTTTTGCTTGCGTCCATACTTATTCCAAGTATTTCGCTTGTGTCTATACTTATTCCGAGTATTTCGCATGCTTAGCTATGCGATAGCCAATCAATCGATGAATTTGAGTCGGTTACCATATTTACGAATGTAGTGCCCCGTTTTTGGGTTTAAGTATGACCTCTGTGAACCGACAAATTGGGAGCTCGCTACCTTACGCCCGAAGTGCGTGTGGCTGCGAACTCCTCTCTAATAAAAACCGCTTCAGAGGTAATTTCGTGTCTCTGGTGTTTTTTCCTCAACTGAGCAGGTTAATAATATCAATTGAACAGTGGCAGATGTCATTCTGAAGTCGCTTCATTGACCCACATGTTCTGGTCTTGCCCCTGTTTGCAAAATTATTGGAAAAATATTTCTGGTATAATATCAACAGTTCTGAATATCAAATTGCAACTGCATCCTATTACTGCAACTTTCGGTTTACCAATGGTGGATAATAGTCATTTATCCCCCCCCCCCCCAGCCCGGCGGATGATTGCAATTGTTACATTAATGGCTAGAAGATCTATCCTATTGAATTGGAAAGAAATTAATCCTCCAACTGTATTTCAGTGGTTTTCTCAAACTATTTCTTGTTCGAGTTTAGAAAAAATTACAAGTGTTGTCTTTGACCCTTCAGTTAAATTTGAAGAAACTTGGAGACCATTTATTCAACATTTTCATATGAGCTAAACTGACTTTCCCTAAACCTTACTCTTATTATCCTTAATTATTCGGATGGAGGTGCGGAGTTATTGACGCTACTGTGTATAATTGATATAATGCAATGGCCCATGTCGGTTAGGTTTTTTTTCATGGGGGGGGGGGTTATTTTCTCCATTTCTTGCAACCAGTATGAGTTTGGGAGGTTTTTATCATCTATTTGTATTTATACCTAAACCTGCTAATTATGTACTCTCAAGCTCTTTGTATTCATGTTTCATTTATGTTTGTTTAAAATCAATAAAAAAGATTTAAAAAGAAAGGACTATTCTGAGGAGAGGGTGGAATAGGCGCAACGGGCCGAATGGCCAGGCATGCTCCTGTTACTTATTTTCTAAAGCACGAGTTTACCTTTGCGCCTTGTTCTCCCTTGGTTTTCAGCCGTTTGGATTGCACAGGGGAGCGGTGAGAGCTCCGGAGATCCATCGGCAGCCGCTGCGGGGCAGCTCCCGTCTCCCAGCAGGAAGGGACGGGTCTGGGAGACAACTCCAGACAACAGGCCCCGATCCTCGGCGGGGAAAGGCCCGGCGCCCTCCGTGTAGCTGAAACATCTCACGGAATCTCCGCCAGTCGCTTCAGCTCTGCCTTCGAAAGGATTCGAGACCCGCCGGTGGTGCAGCCGAAACCCGAGACGCAAATAGCGGTCTCCGGCCTCACTCGGTCCCCGTTCCAAACCCCGGCCAGGCCGGGCGCTCAGCGTCCCGCCCACTGACACCCCTCAGCCAATGAGAGCATCCCTCTCCCAGCGGTGATCACTGATTGGCTGTGAGTGTCTGAGGACGGGCTGCTGCTGGAAGCTGGAGATGTCAATCACAGTTTTTTCTCAGAATCAAAGCAAGTTCCCCGAAACTCAAACTTAAAAGTAAATTTTATTATCAGAGTACAGATAAATCACCACATACAACCCCGAGAAGCATTTTCCTGCGGACATACTTAGAAAAAGTATAGAATAGTAACCATAACAGAAGCAGGCAGTGAAAGATCAGCCAGAGTGCTGAAGGTAACAAACTGTGCAAATGAAAATATGGAGAAACAGGATAAATAACAAGAGCATGAAATAACCGCTGCGGCTGCTGATGGATCTCCGGAGCTGTCACCGCTCCCCTGTGCAATCGACAGGCTGAAGGCCAAGGGAGAACAAGGTGCAAAGGTAAACTCGTGATTTAGAAAATAAGAATCAGGAGCGCATCAGGTTGGATTTGGCGCTAATAAATGTTGAACAAGGGTTAATTTTAGTGACATTACTGCAACGCAGAAAAGAGAGACTTAGGAGGAGATGGTATGTACGACCATTGAACGGATTGAGGCAGAAGGAGGGTGAATTTTCTGTGCTTGTCCGGCCACTGAGAGACATGGACGAGGAAATGCATTTCAAGTGTTTTCGGATGTCGGGAGCAAGATTTGACGATTTGGTTCATCGTCCCCAACCATTTATTTCGCATCAGTGTCCACACAGTATGCATATAGACAGGAGGAAATGCGGTGCTACCAAGCGGACCAATCACAGTTGTTGTGGTCTGCGTTGCCGCGACGCGCAGTTACGTTATTGGAGAGGTGCCCGTCCGGCTATGGCGTAGGGTACAGTGTAGGATACGGGGCTACGCCGAACCTACGGTGTTCATTTAACGCAGAAGTATAAATCGGCCTTTAGACAGTCCATGACGCGTATTCTTATCTGTTGCCCGTTTAATGTGTTTTTTGATCCCACACTAAACATGGAAATGGCCAGAATTTCCACTGAACACTTACACCAAAACCTTGTTCATTCCCCGAGTCTGCAGCGCGCGTAGTGGACAATCGTGGTACTGCAGGGGATCAGCAGCTCCCCGAAATAGAAAGCATTCTGAATCAGGAAGTGCAAACACGAGGAAATCTGCAGATGCTGGAAATTCAAACAACACACACAAAATGCTGGTGGAACTCTGGTGCTCCCCTCCCCCTCAACTTCTTTCTTTCTCCTGAGGCCTCCCGTCTCATGATCCTTTCCCTTCTCCAGCTCTGTATCATGTTCGCCAATCACCTTTCCAGCTCTTAGCTTCATCCCACCCCCTCCGGTCTTCTCCTATCATTTCACATTCCCCCCACCCCCATTACTTTCAAATCTCTTACTATCTTTCCTTCCGGTTAGTCCTGACGAAGGGTCTCGGCCCGAAACGTCGACAGTGCTTCTCACTATATATGCTGCCTGGCCTGCTGTGAAAGCATTCTGAATCAGGAAGTGCTGGGAGTTAACATGGCTTCAAAAGGACCGGTCGAGAGTTTGAGCGAGGAGGTAATTTGTCCCATCTGCCTGGATTTCTTCACCGATCCGGTTACACTAGAGTGTGGACACAACTTCTGTCGCTCTTGTATCACACAGTGTTGGGAAAGGGGGGAGAGAAACTCCTGCCCGGAATGTAGAGAGGTGTTTGCTGACCGCACCCTCAGGGTGAATCGGGCCTTAGGAAATCTGACACAAAAAGTTCGGAATCTAAACCTGAATCCGAAAGGGAAGGAAAGTAAACGTCACTGCGTGGAACATGAGGAAGAACTGAAGCTGTTTTGTGAAACGGTCAAGACACTGATCTGTGTGGTCTGTGCAGTGGCGGAGGAACACAGAGAGCAACGCTTCAAGCCGATTAAAGAATCTGTTAACATCTACATGGTAAAAAAAAACTAACGTTAGTTTAATACTTAATACATTTCCTTTGTCCTACATAGCATCACACGAGCCTTCATAACCAACACATCATTCTTTGCAACTTGCGCCATCTCCAACGGGATTCTAACATCTCCGTCCCACAGCCCACCGCCGCACCCCGCAACTCTCCGCTCTCTATACGGATCGCGCTCTATGTGCTGTATCGCCCTGATCCACTCGCTCCTCCCCACTGATCTCCCTCCTGACACTGATACCAGCAAGCGGGACAAGTGCTACACCTGACTCCTAACCTCCTCCCTCGTCACCATTCAGGGTTCCAAACAGTCCCAGTTCCTCCCGTTTCTTTCATGGTCGATTGTCCTCTCGTATTCACTCCTTCTTCTCCAGCCATTTACCTCTTCGACCTGTCCCCTCTCAGCTTCTCACTTCATCACCCTTCCCCACGTCCCCCTTCATGTTGTCTCACCCGTCACCTGTCAGCTGGTTCTCATCCCCAACCTTTTTATTCTGGCTTCTGTCCCATTCCTTCCTAGTCCTAATGAAGGGTCTCATCTCGAAACACCGTCTGTTTATTTCCCTTGAATAGATGCTGCCTGACTCACTGAGTTCCTCTGGCATTTTGTGTGATAATCGGGTTTAATCACCTGTTTCTTATGATGCATCTTTGTTTCTATTTCCTTCACTCTCTGACTTCCAGGATCAGCTAAAATCTTCCTTAGACTCTCTCACAAAAAAGAAATCAGACTTCCAGGAAAAGGGGCAGCAACAGAAAAAGAAGATTTCTGGAGTTCGGGTGAGGCTTCCTGAGCGGAATTTCTGATATTACTGTCGAGTTTTACTCCATTTAATGCAGAATAGCCGAGTATCTCAGCTCCAGTGACCTGGGTTCGATTCTGACCTCTGTTGCTGTCTGTGTGGAGTTTGCATGTTCTCCCTGTGGCCATGACATTTTCAGACACATCCCAAGGACGTGCTGGATGAATGGTTAATTAAAGTTAACCCTGTGAGGGTGGGGGAGGGTGATGTGAATCAGGTGGGAGTAAATGTGTCAATGGGGAGAATAGGTTTCAGGAAAACGTGATGGGATTGTTTCAGAGCTGGCATGGACATTAATGGATCAAATGGTCTCCTTAATGTCATCAGGAAATACACACAGCAATACAGTAAATTAATCTTCACCTTTCATTCGACAGGAACAGTCACACAGCCTTCAGTCCCACATCACATCCCAGTTTGCCGAACTGCGCCAGATTATCACTGAAAAAGAGCAGAGCTTACTCAAGGATCTCAGGAAAGAAGAGAAGAGGATTCTCGACACAATGGAGAAAAATCTTCTAGCTCTTCAAAAGAATATAAGGGTTATTCAGGAGGAAATCAATAAGTTAAAGGAACCGATAGATCAAAAAGACAGTGTGATATCTCACAAGGTGAGGGATTATATTTCAATTTGTTCCTGTCAAAGGGCACTAAATGAACAGTGGTATATTTGAAATAAACACAGCACAGCGGCCAATTCTAACAAATCAATTGCCGCTGCTGGTGTCCTCACACAGATTGTTCGACCTGTATGACGCACACGTCAATCACACGAATAATCACCTTCCAAAATGTCGAAGATTTGTATTCGATCCTTTATCTGCAACAGACAATCATGAAGCAATGAAACTTCAGCGTAATTAATCGTAAATTAATCAGCAACTAAGCGGTTAACAAAAGATATGATATCCGTCCGTCCTCAGCTCAAAACTGCCCAGAACAAAGCACGAATATGTAACTTATTCCCTTCACTATTACCACACAACCCCCACACGTGACTAGTTACCATAACAATCACGTGCCACGGAATACAATGCAGACAATACTACCAAAGATAGAAAACAGATGCGTTGATCCTACACACAGCATTTACAAATGGCAGTAAACTGTTTTTCACCAGACAATTGATACAAGTATTCAGGGTTGTTGTTGTCCCAAAACTGGACTTCCACAACTTCTGTACATCCCAGGACAGAATGTAATCTTTTTGAAATCATTTACTCTGATTATAACACAGAGCTACTAATTGTGTCCTTAATTATCACATTCAATATCCTCTAAAAATCCAATTAACACCCAGTTCCAGTCACAGGCTGTGAGTGTGTCTGGTGTGGTGGGGTCTCTCTGTCAATCCGTGAGAACAAAGAATGTGACCCACACATCAAATATCCTGTATATCAGGTTTTTGTAAGATTAGGGAAACTTTCAATGTTTCTTTAAATTTTCAGATAAGTTTCACATTAGAAACGTGGAAATATAAACATTGAAAACCTACAGCACAATACAGGCCCTTCAGTGCACAATTCTGTGCCGAACATGTCCTTACTTTTGGAATTACCCAGGGTTCCCCATCGTCCTCTATCTTTCTGAACACAATATACCTATCCAGGAGTGTCTTAAAAGACCCTATCATATCTGCATCCTTTACTGTTGCCGGCAGCCCATTCCACTCACTCACTCAGCACTTTCTGCGTAAAATTGTTACCCCTGGCATCTTCTCTGTACCTGCTTCCAAGCACATTAAAATTGCGACCTCTCGTGTTAGCCATTTCAGCCCTGGGAAAAAGCCTCTGACTCTGATCAATCTTCTCACCATCTTATACAGCTCTGTCAGGTCACCTCTCATCCTTTGTCGCTCCAAGGAGAAACGGCCGAGTTCACTCAAACTACTCTCATAAGGCATGCTCCCCAATCCAGGCAACATCATTATAAATCTCCTCTGCACCCCTTCTATGGTCTCCACATCCTTCCTGTCGTGACTCAACCAGAACTGAGCACAATACTCCAAGTGCGGTCTGACCAGGGTCCGATATAGCTGTAACATTACCTCTCGACTCCAAAACTCAATCCCATGGTTGATGAAGGCCAATGCACCGTATGCCTTCTTAACCACTGAGTCCACTTGTGCAGCAGCTTGAGTGTCCTATGGACTCGGACCTCAATGTCCCTCTGATCATCCACACTGCCAAGAGTCATACCATTAATACCATAGTCTGCCATCATATTTCACCTGCCAAAGTGAACAACTTCACACTTATCTGGGTAAAACTCCATCGGCTACTTCTCAGACCAGTTTTACATCCAATCAATGTCCTGCTGTATACTCTGACAGCCCCCCACACTATCCACAATACCCCCAACATTTGTGTCATCAGCAAGGTTATTAACCCATCCTTCCATTTCCTCATCCAGCTCATTTACAATGATCACAAAGAGAAGAGGTCCCACAACAGATTCCTGAGGCACATCACTGGTCACCAACCTCCATGTAGAATATGACCCGTCTACAAACACAATTTGTCTTCTGTGGGGAAGCAAATTCTGGTTGAACAACTCAATGTCCCCTTGGATCCCTAGCTAAATTCCATATACACTACATCTACTGCTCTACCTTCATCAATATGCTTTGTCTGATACTCAAAAAATTCAATCAGGATCGTAAGGCACGACGTGCCTTTGACAAAGCCATGCTGACTATACCTGATCATATTATGCCTCTCCAAATGTTCATAAATCCTGCCTCTCAGGATCTTCTCCATCAACTTACCAATCACTGAAGTAACACTCACTGGTCTATAATATACTGGGCTATCTCTACTCCCTTTCTTGAATAAGCGAATGACATCTGCATCCCTCCAATCCACTGAAACCTCTCCAGTTCCCATTGATGATGCAGAGATAATCGCCAGAGGCTCAGCAATCTCCTCCCACAGTGGCCTGGGGTACATCTCGTCCGGTCTCCATCAGAAACAGTCTCCTCCCACAGTGGCCCGGGGTACATCTCGTCCGGTCTCCATCAGAAACAGTCTCCTCCCACAGTGGCCCGGGGTACATCTCGTCCGGTCTCCATCAGAAACAATCTCCTCCCACAGTGACCTGGGGTACATCTCGTCCAGTCTCCATCAGAAACAATCTCCTCCCACAGTGGCCTGGGGTACATCTCGTTCGGTCTCCATCGGAAACAGGCCATTCGGTCCATCATCTTCTATCAATTTCCCTGCTTCAGAATTCTCCTCTCACCTACTCACCACACCCAGCAACAGAGTCCCGAACTCGATGGTCCCTCACGTGTTTATCCAGTTTCCCCATTACATTCAATCTCTGCTGTTCTGCTTCAACCACTCCTGTGGCAGCGAGTTCCTCTTCACTAAATTTCTTATGGGAATTATTAAAATCCATCTGGAATTTCATCTCCCACAATTCTTCCCATAAATACAGGTACATCACCCCCACCTCTCACAATTAAATCCATCACTGATCTTAAATTCCTACATCTTATCACCCTGATGTCGTATCCAGATGAAAATGGACAACCTGTCCTGTCTTCCCTGTAAGTTTCATCCTCTCAGTAATGGTCTGACATTCAGAAACTTTCCCTGTAATTTACCCCGTGGTTCTGTATTGTCCGTGTCTGTGAGAGTGACTGCAGGAGTGGGAATTTTCAACACCCTGTAATGATTTGGATGAAATACAGAATATGGACAATAAGTCCAAGTCTAATCAGATTTGTGTTTGATTTATTTCAGGAGGAAGCTCGTCGAAACAGGAGGTAGGACATGTTCTTTATTGAAAACCTGTATAGTTCAAAATTGCAGTTTATAACCAGCAGTTTAATATTTACAGGATTAATGACGATGTCCAGGAATTGTCAGTGACAGATGAGGCCCTACCGGTTGAAAAATTCGATCACCTTTATTTGTTGAACACAGTGCTGAGAGAAACACTTGATGCCATTAATCGAGGTAAAACTTACAAAGATTCATTTCTCCTTGTGCAATTAAGTTCCAAGTTGAAGCAAAGATTGGCTGTGATAATGGACTGAAGGGGAACTGAAGTTTATTTCACATCAACCGCACCGACTGGGAGGCATCACTGTCACATGGTCAGCTGGAGATGTCAGACCCCTGGACACGCCAGCACAGGGTCACAATACAACCAATACACGGGACTGTCAAATGAACCACTGTGTTCCAATCCCAAGCAAATGCACTAACACGCCAAGACATGAATTTGAATCCTACCACAGGAGCTGGGAATTTAATACTGACTTGATGATATTGTAGGGAATAAAAGCGGGTATCAGTGCGGTGACCGGGATTGTCAGGAAAATACACAAGTCCTTCGTGCGGTGTGAGTGCAGACTCTGACTGACACAGGTCGTCACCCCACCCCTCCTGAACCCGCAACTCTCACTGATGTTAGATGGAGAAGTGGGGAGCTGTAGTGACAGGGGACTCATTCATCAGGGGACTGGACAGGAGAATCTGTGGACGTGAACGGGACACCCGAATGGTATGTTGCTTCCCAGGTGCCAGGGTGGGACGACTCGGATCATGTCCACAGCATTTCCGAGAGGAAGAGAAAACAGCCGGATATCTTGGTACATATTGGTACTAGTGACACAGGAATTAAAAGCAAATTGGTCCTGAAGAGAGAATTTAGAGAGCTCAGTAGAAAGCTGAGAAGCAGTACCTCCAGGGTTGTAATTTCTGGAATGTTGTCTGCCCCACGTGCCGGTGTGGGTAGGAACAGGACGTTTTGGCAGATAAATGTGTGGCTGAGAAGCTGGTGCAGGGGGCAGAGCTTCAGCTTCTTGGATCATTGGGATCTCTTCTGGGGGAAGTACGACCTGTTCAAAAGTGACGGGTTGCACCTGAACCCGGGGGGGAACAATATTCTCTCAGAGAGGTTCGATACAGCTGTTGGGGAGGGTTTCAACTAATTTGGTGGGGGGGGTGGGAACGAGAGTGAAGGAACGCTGGGTAGGACTGATGGTAAAAATACAAAGATAGCGTGCAGTTAGACTGTCAGATAGGGCGGACAGATGCGAGTACAGAATTGCAGTCAGCAGGGTGAATATCAGTGCATTAGGGACACAGAATCAAAAAGGGTAGCAAATACAGAACTCAAAGTGTTAGATCTCAATGCATGGAGTATAAAAATAAGGTTACAGATTGTCGGGTGTGATGTTGTAGCCATCACGGAATCGTGGCTGAAGGATGGTTGCAGTCGGGAGCTGAATGACCAAGGTTACACAATGTATCGGTGGTACAGGAAAGTAGGCAGAGGGGGGTGACATGGCTCTGCTGGTAAATCAGTAGAAAGTTGTGACATAAGATATGAAGATGTTGAATCCTTGTGGGTTGAGTTATCAAGCTACAAATGTAAAAGGACCCTGATGGCAGTTATATACAGTCACCCCAACAGTAGCTGGGATGTGGACCACAGGTTACAACTGGAAATAGAAAAGGCATGTCAGAAGACAATGTTATGTAAGTCATGAGAGACTTGAACATGCAGGCCAACTGGGAACATCAGGTTGGTAATGGATCTCAGGAGAGTGAATTTGTTCAATGCCTAAGAGATGGCCTTTTAGAGCAGTTTGTCCCTGAGCCGACAAGGGAGAAGGTGCTCAAAAAGCTGAAAGACCTAAAGGTACATAAGTCACCCGGACCAGATGAACTGCACCCTAGTGTTCTGAAAGAGGTAGTGGTAAACAATGTGGAGGCGTTTGAAATGATCTTTCAAAAATCATTGGTGCCAGAGGATTGGAAAATTGCAAATGTCACTCTACTCTTTTAGTAAGGAGGAAGGCAGCAGGATGACAATTATAGACCAGTTAGCCTCACCTCTGTGGTTGGGAAGAAGTTAGTGTCAATTGTTAAGTCTGAGGTTATGGAATACTTGGTGACCATGGACAAGATAGGACAAGTCAGCAGGGCTTCGTTAAGAGAATATCTTGCCTGACAAACCTTTTGGAATTCTCCCACCTCCGACTCTGTGGGAATGTTACCCCATAGATCACTCATAATTGGTACATTATGACAGGCTTTCGGGTACATGGAGGCACATGACTAAATAGGGTAAAGACAGCATGCCTTCCCTTAAAGGGAAATCTTGCCTGACAAATCTGTTGGAATTCTTCGAGGAACACAAAGCCAAGATAGACAAAGAATGATTTGGATGACAGAATTGTTGCCTCTGTGGCCGAGCTTGCAGACGATATGAAGATAGGTGAAGGGGCAAGTAGTGCTGCAGAAGCTCGGAATCTGGGGAAGGACAGAGACAGATCAGGAAATGGGCAAATAAGTGATAGATGGATTATCGGGTAGGGAAGTTGTGCATGCTCTTTGGTAGAAGGAATAAAGGCATAGACAATTTTGTAAACAGGGAGAAAATTCAATTATCAGAAATGCAAAGGGACTTGGGGCTTCAGTTGCAGGATTCCCTGAAGATTATCTTGCAGTTTGTGTCAGCGGTGAGATTGGCAAACTCAATGTTTGCTTTCATTTTGAGAGGATTAGAATACAAGGGCAAGGATGTAATGCTGAGGTTTTATAAAGCATTGGTCAGACCACGCTTGGAGTATTGTGAGCAGTTTTGGATCCTTTCTGTCGGAAGAGATGTGGTGGCATTGGAGGGGGTCCAGGAGGATCACAAGAATGATTCCGGGAATGAAAGAGTTAACACATGAGGAGTGTTTGATGGTTCTGGGCCTGTACTCACCGGAGTTTAGAAGAGTGGCTGATTTATTATCTCCATCAATCCTATTCTCCCGCCTCCTCCCCATAACTTTTGAGACTCTGACTAATCAAGAAGTTTACTTACCAACTTCTGCTTTAAAAATCAAACAGGAGAAAATCTGCAGATGCTGGTAATCCAAGCTACACAGGTCCTGATGAAGGGTCTCGCCAGATCTCCCTGACACCTGTCTGGAGAGAGTTGATGTTGGGAGGATGTGGGTGGGTCGAGAACGGTAAGCACAGCCTCCGACTATAGGGATGTCCATTTAGGATAGAGATGAGGAGGAATTCCTTTATCCACAGGATAGTGAATCTGCCACAGGCCAAATAATTGAGTATTTTTAAAGCGGAGTGACACATACACAAATTGTTGGGGAAACAGCTGGCCAGGAAGACTCTATGGAAAAGAGTAAACAGTCGACAGTTCAGACTGAAACACTTCATCAGGACCTGTGATGCTTAAGGGTCCCTGCAAATTCATCCCACTTCCTAATGAGGGGCTGCGGGAGATGGGGTTGTGGGAAAGGGGCAAAGTGATCCCCATCTCCCATCTTTGTCCCCCTCCAGCTTCTCATTACGTCTACACACACAGTTCACCCACAGGCTTTCCACCCTCCCACACCTGGTTCTGATTCAATCTGCCGTTCATCTCTACCCTACTGGTTCCCATTATCACCTCCTTTGCTGTCTCTAACCTCCACACTCCCCCACTTCACACTCACAAATGAATGTGAACATTGAATGAAGGGTCTGTTCCTGTGCTGTACTGTTCTCTGTTCCCTGTTCAGAAGAATGAGAGGAGATCTCAGGAAAACACAAAATTCTTTCAGGGCTCGACAGGCAGGAGTCAGGGAGGATGTTTCCCGTGTCTGAGGAGTCAAGGGTCAGGAGTCACTGTTTGGAATTCTCAGCACCCGTGGGCGTGGAGGGGGTTTGGGGGTTCTTAGCCATTCAGTTCACGGAGCCATCGCTGTACAGCATAGAAATGTGCCCTTCGACTTATCATCTCTGTGCTGACCTATTTATCCATCTACATTCATCCCATTGGCCAGCATTAGGTCAGTCTCCCTCTGTGCCTTGCCTATTGAATCGTCTGTCCTTGTGTCTCTTACACACAGAGGACTGGAGGCCATTGACCTGCAGAGGTCGGTGCTGGGGCAGGGTTGTTTGTCATTCATATTAATGATTTCGATGAGAATGTAAGTGACAAAGTTGGTAGGTTTGTGGGAGACACTAAAAATCATGGTGTAGTGGAGAGAGAAGTGGATTATCTAAGTTTACAACGGGCCCTTGATCAACTGTAGAGGTGGGTACAGTAACAATGTTTTAAAATACATCTTGCCAGGGACGTGGATCAGAAGGTGGAAAGGAAAAATGGGCAAATGGGACCAGCTCATTAAAGCAAGCTGGTCAGCACGAACAAGTTGGGCCGAAGAGCCTCTGTGACCTCCTGTTTAAATCCATTCACTCACCCCCTTCCCATCTTAATCCACCCCTTTCCCGCACTCGTTTCTGCTGTCCATCTCCCCTATTTATTTCTGCTCTTGAGGGAACATGTCGACCTGAAACGTAGACTGTCCATCTCTCTCCACACATGCTGCCTGACCCGCTCGGTCCCTCCAGCATTTTGTGTCTGTTTGATCGGGAAATCTCTGCCCTCCGTCCCGCGGAAAACCAACGGGGAGACATTAATTGTTCATCCGCTTTCGTCGGGTCAAACCACGGGAAAGGTTCGTGTCGGCCACCGGACTGCGCCTGAGGCCCAGCGGCCTTTCCCCGATCTCGGGGCCAAGCTGCCCGAGTCTCCCCACGGTCCACGGGGCCGCGCTGCCTATATCTTTCCCCGATCCCCATGTCGCGCTGCCCGAGTCTCCCCCCGATCCCCGGGTCGCGCTACCTGAGTCTCCCCACGATCCCCGGGGACTCTCTAATTCTCTGCTTCTCCCCCCAGTCTCTGTCTCCCTGGATATGAAAACAGCGAATCCGCGGCTCGAGGTATCTGAGGATCGGAAGAGTGTGAGACGGACCGGGATCTGGAGGAATCTCCCTGACACCGGGGAGAGATTCACAAGCTGGGCTTGTGTGCTGGGATCGGAGGGATTCACATCGGGGAGACATTACTGGGAGGTGGACGTGACGGGGATTCGGGACTGGTGGCTGGGGGTCGCCGCAGAGTCTGTGCAGAGGAAGGGAGAGTTCAGTCTGAGACCGGAGTCCGGATATTGGATCATTAGGCGGTATAATGACGTCTTACATCGGGATTGTGATGTGTTCGGTGATCTCACCTTCCGCAAGTCCCGTCTCCCTGCTGGTCCCATCCCCGGGAGGGTGGGAGTTTATCTTAGTTACGAGTCCGGGACAGTTTCATTTTACAATGCGGAGACCAAGTCCCATCTCCACACATTCACTGGGAATAAATTCACGGGGAAACTTCATCCTTTCTTTGCGACCTGGGATGGAAACCAGTGGCTGAGAATCTGCTCCGGTTCCGCTCCGGGTCTGTAAACGGGTCGGGTCCCGGGACCGGCATCAGGATTAAGTCCCAGTAACTATAAACGTGCGGAGAGTTCAGCTAAATACGTGGCTAAGGAGATGGTGCAGGAGGGAGGGCTTCATGTTTCTGGACAATTGGGCTTTGCTCCCAGGAAGGTGGGACCTGTTCCGACGGGATGGTTTGCCCCTGAACTGGAGGGGAACTAACATCCTTGCGGGTAGATTTACTAGTGCTGCACCGGGGGGGGGGGGGGGGGGGTTTAAACTAGATTTGGAGAGGGAGGGGAACCAGAGTGTTAGAGCAGATAGTGAGGTGGAGGAGGATAAAGGTCATGCGAGGACTGCATGTATAGACAGAAATCAAAGGTTTGTACATTAGGTTGTAAATTAATTTTCAGAGCTTTAGATATTGTAGAAAATAGATTTCCAAAAAGATTTTAATGAAGAACATGACCAGAACATATGTGAAAAAGTGGCTACTTCAGTTTTACACCTATCACAATAATTGTCTATGTTAGGAAATATTTTGGACAGTCTCTCCTTTGTTAAATAGTAACAGTGAACAATTTTGAATTGAATTAAACACTGATTGGCACATATTAAAGAAGAATTGACCATCTTCATTAACAAAGGTCATATTAAGTTCTCTCTCCCAAACTTGTTTAATCTTTAGTTATTAAGGGGATCTGTTTTTTTTTTGCAGATTTATTTATTTTTATTTTCATTTATTTTGTGATGGTCGATTGATGACTTTTGAAGAGTTAATTAGCAAGTATTCTCTCTCTCATACTTACTGCAATATCTTCAGGTTAGACATTTTTTACAAAAATAATTATCTAAGTTTCCATATATGCAAGAATCTGATTTGTTGGATAATATTGTGAATGAGGATCCTTTAGTAAGAGGTTCCATTGGTAGAATTTATAATTTATTTTTAATACATTAATACAAAAAGATAACCTCCCACCTATGGTTTATTTATGATAGAAATATTTGTTGTTTCAGACATGATAGAGGGGGGGGGGATGAAAGGGGGAGGAGTGGCATTACGAGTCAGGGAAAACATCACAGCTGTGCGTAGACAGGACAGCCCGGAGGGCTTGTCTACAGAGGCCATATGGGTTGTGCTGAGGAACGGGAAAGGTGTGACCACACTAATAGGGGTGTATTATAGACCGCCCAATAGTCAGAGAGAATTGGAGGAGCAAATCTGTAGAGAGATAGAAGACTGGTGTAAGAAACAGGAAGTTTTAATAGCAGGGGATTTTGACGACTGGGACTTGCACAGTGTAAAGGGGCTAGATGGCTTGGATTAAATGTTTTCAGGAAAGTTTTCTAAATCAATATATAGAGGTACCTACAAGAGAGGATGCAATACTTGATCTCCTGTTAGGGAACCAGACAGGTCAGGTGACAGAAGTATGTGTAGGCGAACATTTTGTGTCCAGTGACCATAATGACATTAGTTTCAAGTTAATTATGGATAAGGATGGGTCTGGTCCTTGAGTTGAGGTTCTAAATTGGAGAAGGGCCAATTTTGTGGAAATGAAAAAGGATCTAGGAATAGTGGATTGTGATAAAAAAATTTCTGGCAAGGACGTGTTCAGTAAGTGTAAGGCCTCAAATGGCGAAATTTTGAGAGTGCAGTGTTTGCATGTTCCTGCCAGGATTAAAGACAAAGTTAACAGGCATAGGGAACCTTGGTTTTCAAGGGATATTGGCGATCTGGTTAAGAAAAAGAGAGAGGTGTATAGCCGGTAGAGGCAACAAAGAGCAAATGAGGTACTTGAAGAGTATAGAAAATGTAGGAAAATTCTAAAGAAGGAAATCAGGAAGGCAAAAAGAAGACATGAGGGTCTTCTATTTACTATTTACTATCCAGAGTAAAAGGATAGTAAGGGACAAAATTGGTCCCGTAGAAGATCAGAGTGGTCGTCTGTGTGTGGAGCCTTATGAGATGGGGGAGATCTTAAACAGTTTTTTTTTGCATCAGTATTTACTCAGGAAACTGGCATAGTGTATATGGAAGGAAAGGAAACAAGCAGTAGTGTCATGGAACATTTAGAGATTAAAGCGGAGGAGGTGCTTGCTGCCTTACAGCGAATAAAGGTAGATAAATCCCACGGGTCTGACGATATTTCCTCGGACCTTGAGAGAGACTAGTGTAGAATTTGCAGGGGCCCTGACAGAAATATTTAAAATGTCCTCAGCCACGGGTGCAGTGCAGGAGGATTGGAGGGGAGCTCATGTTATTCTGTTGTTTAAAAAAGGCTCCATTAGTAAACCAGGTAATTACAGGCCGGTGAGCCTGACATCAGTAGCAGGTAAATTATTGGAAGGTGTTCTGAGAGATCAGATATACAAGTATTTGGACAGCCAAGGGCTGATTAAGGATAGTCAGTATGGCTTTGTGCGTGGTAGATCATGTTGAATGAATCTTGTAGTTTTTCGAGGAGGTTATCAAGAAATTAGTTGAAGGAAAGGCTGTGGATGTAAACTACATGGACATCAGCAAGGCCTTTGACAAGGTCCCACATGGGAGGTTAGTTCAGAAGATTCAGACACTAGGTATCCAGGGAGAGGTTGTAAACTGGATTTGAAATTGGCTGTGTGGGAGAAGACAGAGAGTGGTAGTGGGTGATTGCTTCTCAGACTGGAGGCCTGTGACTAGTGGTGCTTAAAGTACACCTGCACTTAGAGAGGTTAAATGGGACAAGTGGGGGCGGTGCTGACCGGAAAAGACAGTGAAGATTGTTCATTAAGTTCATCTGCCATTTCTTTGTCCCCCATTACTACTTCACCAGCATCATTTTCCAGTGGTCCAGTATCAACTCTCATCTCCCTTTCACTCTTCATGTAACTGAAAACTAAACTTTTAGTATCCTGATTTATATTATTGGCCAGTTTGCCCTCATATTTCGTCTTGACCATTCTTCTGGCTTTTTTCGTTGCCTTTTGTTGGATTTTAAGAGCATCCCAATAATCCAACATCCCACTCACCTTTGCTGCCTTATATGCCATTTTCTTAGGTTTAACACAGTCCTTAACTTCTTGTCAGCCACGGATGTCTAGCCTTGCCATTTGAGAACTTTTTCTGTGGGACACGTGTATTCTGCGCCTTGTAAACTATTCCCAGATACTTCAGACACCTCAGTTCAGCCATCATCCATGCAGAATTCTCCTCCAATTCACTCGGCAAGTTCCTCTCTGATGCCTCTGTAATTCCCTTTATTCCATTGCGAGACTGATACATGTGACTTTTCCAAATCATTTTGCATATTGAAGTCCCCGATACAATTGTGACACTACAATTATTACATCCGTTTTCCAGTTCAAACTGTGAATTAATTTAAAGTCAGTCCCATAATTTATTAAAGTTTTTATCTGAAAACTATCTACCCTCCAAAGATTGTACTGAAGACTGCATTTGATTTTTCTTCAGCCTTATACACTTTACCTTGAAATGGTATGTGTTCCGACGGTTTCATAATGACAAAATATACACGACACAGAATGAAGTTTTCCAATTAGATACAAGGCATAATTAAGCATTGTGTGGGCATTTCTAAGTCGCGTCAATATCATTCCTTCCCTTGTTTTAAGCCCTTCTTCTTTAAACCCAACAGGTTTACGTATTCTGTAAAAGTGTCTGTCCTTATATCCATTATCCTACAAATCTTGCTGTAAGCCCCTAATTCTTAACAGTACCAACCCTTTAGGTTCTGATTTACTAAGTGGAAGGTCCATATCCACAGCTTAACATTTATCAGCTTTTGTTGCTAAACAGTCAACCCCTTCATTTCCCTCAACAGTGTGATGTGCAGGATCCATAATGTGCAGACATATAAATCAAACTTTATATATGAAATACCGTTTGAAACAAACAAACAAACAGCAGGTGGATTTCGATCCTTCCAGTAGCTCTCCTAGCTAATAAAGTTGTAAAAGCTATCATACGTTGAGCGGAAGCAGGAATATTTCCAATTGCAATTGGAAATAAATTGGTAGTAAATAGCAATTACAACCTCTAATCTATAAAGCTATATCATCTGAATTTTGTCATTTACCCAGGGTATCCCATTTTCCCATCTCAGAAAATATCATTTACCATAATATTAAATAATGAAGAGCTACAAATACTGCCTTGTGGGATCCCATTCTCTATCTCATAGAAACACAAACATAACATGCTGACCCGTACTTACACAGTCCGTCGAAATAAAAAAAAACTCAGAAATCTTCCCCCTCACGCCTAATTTCCATAATTTAATCAAAAGTCCTTCCTTCCACAATATATCATTTCCCTTTTCAGTATCAAAAAATACTACTATTAAGGCATCTTTATTTAATTCTGTTTTCCTAATATCATCTTCCAAACCTAAAACTGAATCTAATGTCATCTCACCCTTCCGAAATCCACGCTAATAACACACTCTTTCCAAAATATAACTCAAGCGCTTGATTACCACACACTCCATCAGTTTACATAAATAAGACATTCACGATATCGGCCCAAACTAGAAGGATCAGATGGAGATCTGCCAGGTTTTAGAATAGGCACGACAGCTGCCATTTTCCATTAGGAAAGTAGATGACGTAACCTCAAAGCATGATTCAAAAATTTAATATTTTCACAAAAGAGAATTATATACAATTACATTTACATATCGCACCCTTTCCTGGGGACATCTGACCTGCATTATTTATTTTAAACTTGTTTTATTGCGTTTTCAAGTAATTACAGAAATAGTATATGAACAAAATATATATATATTACCCATCCCCCCTCCCCTTAACCCCTCCCCCCTAACATCCCTATAGAAAAAAAAGGAAGAAAGAAAGAAAAAAAAAGAAAGAGTGCCTGGATATTGGAAGATCCCCACATGCTCCACGGAGTTCGTAATAACTTTAGTATATATATTTATTTATTTCCCCAAATAACCAATTATTTCATCTTCGGAGCACCTATATATTAATAGACTTCCTAAATTCATACAAAGAAATCGTACATCAGTGATACTATCATTGCTACAGCTGATAATTTACTTATCATTATTTAATTATTTATGGTATTACATTGCTAAATTTCCTATTCTTGGTTGGTGCAACTGTAACGAAACCCAGTTTCCGTGTGGATAAATAAAGTATGTCTGTCTGTCTGACTTCCAACACATCTGGGTATACACTGAAAAACATATCCCTACATTGTTTAACTTCTTCACTTAAATTATCCTGATTATGAATCTCAGCAAATGACACAGTCAGTAACACAAACTTCCCTGTTTCAGTAACAATCATTTTGCCCTCATTAATCAACACTGGAATATTATGATCCCCACAAATCCCACCATTTTCCAAATCATATCCCAAACAATTCCAAGTTTGATATCCCTTCCAATATTATCTCCATATAACCTCCAGTAAATCACCTCCTTCCTCACCACGGCCTTTGCCCTTTTATTGTTAATAATGTAACTCGGAGACTGATGCACCAACACATAAAAACTCACATTTCTCCCAATTTGCTTCTGGTCCCCGAAATAAATCCAAACTCAAACTCATAAAAACATGAAGCGTGACTGACGTTCACATAAAATAATCACCGTGTGAGTTCCCCTTTGACCGACAGCCACGTCAGCCAATGATGGAATTTTGAACACAAAATATAATATTAATGGTAAGACTCTTGGCAGCGTGGAGGGTCAGAGAGATCTTGGGGTCCGTGTCCATACGACACTCAAAGCTGCTGTGGAGGTTGGCAGTGTTGTTAAGAAGGCGTCTGGTGTGTTGGCATTCATCAACCGTGGAATTGATTTCAAGAGCTATGAGGTGATGTTGAAGCTATATTTCTACTAACCTGTACATAAGTCATTGTACCCCAACACGGCAGGGCTGTGGGCTTAGTTGGACCCCACTTGGGAGTCCTGTGTTCAGTTCTGGTGACCTCACTACAGGAAGGATGTGGATACTATAGAGAGTGTAGAGTAGATTTACAAGGATGTTGCTCTTGGATTGGAGAGCATGTCTTATGAGAATAAACTGAGTGAACTTAGTCTTTCCTTCTTGGAGCGACGGAGGATGAGAGGTGACCTGACAGAGGAGTATCAGATGATGAGAGGCTTTGACCATGTGGATAGCCAGAGGCATTTTCCCAGGCTTGAAGTGACTAACACGAGGGGACGTAGTTTAACGCTGCTTGGAAGTCGGCTCCGAGGGAATGTCAGGGGTAAGTTTCTTACACACAGAGTGGTGGGTGCTGGAATGGACTGCTGGCAGCGATGGTGGAGGTGGATACAATAGGATATTTTAAGAGATTCTTAGATAGGTACATGGAACTTAGAAACATAGAGGTTTAAACTTTGGAGAAATCCTAGGCAGTTTCTGGAGCAGGTTAAATGGTCGGTACAACATTGTGGGCTGAAGAGCCTGTAATGTGCTGTAGATTTCTGTGTTCTGTGTCAAAGACAGGCAGAGGGATTAGTTTAAATGGAACCTGGGACAGCATGGAAAGGTTGGGCCGAAAGGCCTGTGTCAGTGCCGTAAGGGAGGGGTTCTGTCCCAAACATCGACTCTATTCCCCTCAACAGATGCTGCCTGACTTGACAACGTTCTTGAAAACTTTCATTCAGTTCCGCTTAGCATTCTGTACAAAGGATGTTTTGTGCTGGAAGATAGCAGAGGAGAATCAGAAAACCTTCAGTGATAGGAGCAGAATTAGTCCATTCAGCTCATCGAGTCTGCCGCCTTTCCATCATGGCTGATCCCAGATCGCACTCAATTCCAGATATCTGACCTCCCGCCATATCCTTTGATGCCCTGACCGATCAGGAAACGATCAACTTCCGCCTTGAATATACCCACGCACTCGGCCTCCACCGCAGTCTATGGAAGAGTATTCCACAGGTCCAAAACACCTTGGCTAATAATAAAAAAAAGCTGCTTACCTCTGTTTGAAAAGGTGGCCCCTCAACTTTGTGGCTGTGCCCCACCACAGGAAATACCTTCTCCACATCCACCTTATCCAGTCCTTTCAACATTCGGTAGGTTTCAATGAGATGCCCCCGCATTTTTCTGAGTTCCAGTGAGCACAGGGTCAAAGCTGCCAAGTGCTCCTCATATTTTAACTCCTTCATTCCCAAAATCATCCTTGTGAACCTCCTCTGGACTCTCACCAATGACGACACATCCTGTCTGAGATGTGGGGCCCAACACTGTTGACAATACTCCAAGTGCGGCCTGACTAGTGTCTTATAAAGCCTCAGCATTTTCTTTTTGCTGTTACATTCATGGGGCGAGATTGGACAGTGTTGATCTACAGGGGGATCTTGGAATCCGAGTTCATAACTCCCAGATAGTGGTTCCAGTGTCAGGCAGTTATGTTGCATCTGGAGAATTGCATTCGAATACAGGAATAATGCGGAGGTTTTGGATGGTGAGTGGACAAGGCTTAAGAGGATGCTGCCTGGATAAAGTGAGATCAGACAATCTAAGGTAACTTTGTCCGGAGTGGCTGAGGCTGAGGGAGGTCTGACAGACGTGTACAGGAATGTGAAAGGCACAGCCGGGCTTTTTTCTCTAAGGAGGAAATGTCCAATGCCAGTGGGCATGTACTTCAGGAGAAAGGGGGAACACATCCTCATTGGTCCTTTTTGCACTATTGAAGTATTTTGTAATTTAGTGTAATTTTGTATCTTTTCTCTGCATAGCTGCTGTTGAAAAAAATTAGAAAAGTCAATGATGTTAAAAACCTGACTCTGAATGTTTAAAGGAGATTTGCGTTTCAAGTTTTGTTTTTCATACCCATAGTGGTGGGTGTCTGGAGTGAATGTCGGGGGTGGTGGTGGAGGCAAATGTGATAGAGGCTATTAGATACCATGTGGATGTGAGGAGAATGAAGGGATGTGTTCCTTGTGTAGGCAGAAGGGATTGGTTTAGTAAGGCATGAAGTGACCAGTTCAATTCGATCAGAACAACCCAGTGAGCAGAAGGGCCTGTTCAAGGACAAGTACTGCAAGCAGAGCAGGAAAACTGGATAAAGTGATCCCACTCAGAGAACAGACTGTGACGTCAGTGGATATACGTCGTCATCACAGTTCTCTCACCAAAGACACTTCACTGCTGGATAAAATGAAGTTTGTGTTGTTTATAACCAATGTGGTGAATTGTACTGCTCAGACATCTCATCCTGCTGAGGAAATTAAAATTATTGTGAAAACTGCAGAAAGGTATCTCGGTGTAACTGGTGTTTTGTGGGAAGCTGTAAATGAAGTTTTGTTGGGTGGGGTATCTGTATCGCAGTCTACTTGTGAACATACATAATATTATTAAAATATGTCAAGGAAATGCAATGAATCTGATTTATAATGGTCAAGACTTTAAGAATTTTATTTCTGATTTGTCAGATTCTTCCGATGTTATATCTATTCAGGAAACCTGCACATTTTAAGTTTTTATTCCTGTGCAGGACATATATTGTCGTTTGGCTTGACAGGTTAGTTGGTAGAGGGGTGGTGTTGCCAGTTCTATAAGGAAAGGGGCAGGGTATAGAGTTGTGAATGGGACTAAAATGTATGACGCACTTGTAGGAGAAATTCTTGATTCAACAGGTATGTATGTAATTTTCTTGTGTGGAAATATTAACTTTTCTTTACTCATGGAAAATGGTTGTTGTAGTAACCATTCTAAAACCTGGAGCTCCCCGCCTGATGCTCCTTGTTATAGGCCAATGTCATTAACATCTCATTTATGAAAACTTCTGGAATGTATGTTAATCGAGAGTTTGAATTATATTTTTTGATAAAAGAGGTGATTTCACGTTTTATCAGAGGGGAATCCGGAAGGGTAGAAAAACATTCGAATCAGTTTTGTGGTTGGACGATCACATTAGGAAAGCACGGTTAAATAAAGGTGTTGTAATAGCAATATTTTGTGATATTGAAAAGGCAAATGATATTTATTGCAGGACGGCCTTCTGATTAATTTTTGAAAATGCAATTGATGGGGCTATTGTACTTTTTTCTGATTTTATTTGGACGTCTTGTAAAGGTATGGGTGGGGAGGCATGACATTAAATTGATTTTTATCTTTGGAAGATGATATTAGGAAAGCACAGTTAAATATAAATGTAGCAGCAGTATTTTTACTGTTCAAAAAGTCCGATGGTATTTATGGAAGGAAATAATTTTTATGAAATTGTGGAAATGAGGATGGAGGAGGTGATTATCTAATTGTGTAATTGGATGTCTTGTGTCAGGTACAGGTGGGCAAGTTATAGTCAGGTCGTTATGAGATAGAGATTGGGATCCCACAAGGCAGTATTTATTACTTAATATTATAATATGTGATATTTTTCTCTGAGATAAGTTTTGAAGTATTGAAATCACTATTTGCAGATGATGGCGGTTTATGGATTAGAGGGAGAAATTTCAATTTTACTGGATATAGGATGCACTCGCAATTAATAAGGTCGAACAGTTGGCAAATAGATGGGACAAGTTATGTGTTTTACAAACAGGATTAAAGAACCTGCATTTGATTGGAAATGATAGGAACTGATATGGTCAAACTCTTTAAAAGGTGTCAGTGGTAAGATTTCCAGGTATGTGGATGGATAATAAGCTGACATGGAAGCACCGGATCAGAAAATAATTGATAAATTTAAAGAATCGCTAAATATTCTCAGTTATCCCTGTGGGTATGCTGGGGTGTTACATGAAAATATTTGTTGACCAATCTTGTTTGTTTAATTGGATCTGTTCTTCATTATGGTTGTGGTTTATCGATCAGATTCATCTTCAACTTTAAATTGTTTGGGTGTGATACAAGCACAGGCTTTGAGATTGTGTTGTGGTGCATTCAGGTCTGTTTCAGCTTTACTGGTTGAAATTGTGGAGTTTGAATTTAATGTTAACATACTGGATTAATTTAAGTGGGAAGAAATGAGCATCCTGTTAAAGGTGTGTTGGAGGACTGTTGGGAACTTCAGAAGATGGGTGTTTTTAGTTTTGGGTGCCTAGGTTCTTATCACGCTTGAAATATGTGTTTGTTGGGTTGTGCAAAATGTCCCACAGTCCCATTCTCGGTAACCCCACCTTGTTTCTTTCAATGCCTTTAGTTGATTATAGGATACACGATTTAATGAAGTCTAACAATTCTGTTATGCCTGAGAATTTCAATATATATTAAGGACATTATTTAAATAGCTTAACCATTTTTCCAGAAGGATCAAAATATAATTTAACTGGGAATGTTGCTGTTGCTGCGTTATGCGTGTATTATTGATAACAATAAAGAAACGACCTACCAGCCATTTATCAGGATTTACAACAGAATCGCTTGCCATCATTTCGTGCTTACAGTGGGTGGAGGAAATTTGTCCATGTAAAGTTTTAATTTGTTAAGAGTCCCTTTCGGTTTTGAAGAGTCTTAAAACAGGTCATTCTCGCAGCAGGTCAAATTTACTGCTGGAAACTCATCAAACATTGTTTCGTATTCAACGGATTGGATTCGGGATCTGCACTGATTTGGGGTGTATGAAGACACGGTGAGCAGTCGGGTCCTGAGGAGTCGGGAGACCAGAGGGATCTGGGAACACAGATTCATAATTACTTGAAAGTGGCGTCACAGGTAGATAGCGTCGAAATGAGAGCTTTTGGCACATTGGACTTCATGAATCAAAGTATTGAGTACAGGAGATGGGATGTTATGTTAAAGTTGTATAAGACGTTGGTCAGGCCTAATCTGGAGTATTGTGTGTAGTTTTTGTTACCGACCTGAAGGAAAATTATCAACAAAATTGAAAGAGTGCAGAGAAATTTACAATACGTTTGCTGGGACTTGAGGACTCGAGCTTTAGAAAAGGTAAGGACTTTATTGCCTTTAGTGTTGGAAAATGAAGGGGGATTTTGCAGATTTGTACACAATTATGAGTGTTGTTGACAGGGTAAATTGCAGACAGGATTTTTCCTCTGAGGTTGGGTGAGATGGGAACTAGAGGTCGCAGTTTAAGGGTGAAAGGTGAAATGTTTGTGAGGAACCTGAGTGGGATTTCCTTCACTCAGAGGGCGGTGAGGGTGTGGGAAGAGCTGTCAGTGGAAGTTATGGATTTCACTGCAGAGAAGTTTGGATCAGTACATGGAAGGGAGGGGTATTGAGGGCCATGGTCCAGCTTCGTTTATAACAAATTCGGTACGGACTAAATGGGCAAAAGGGTTTGTTTGTTTGTTGTAGTGCTCTCTGACTCTGGCGGTGTGCTGTAATGGGAGAGATCCCGAACATCTGTCATCCCCACCACCCCACTCGGGATACGGTTCCCTTGTCCTCACCTACCACCCCACCATCCTCCTGGTTCAACGTATAATTCTCCGTAACTTCCGCCACCTTCAACAGGATCCCACTACCAAGCACATTTTTCCCTCCCCGCCTTTCTGCTTTCCGCAGGGATCCCTCCCTTCGCAACTCTCTTGTCCTCTCACCACCCCCCCCCCCCCCCATCCCTTCCCACCGATCTCCTTCCTGGCGGAACAAGTGCTACACCTGCCCTTACGCTTCCTCCCTCACCACCATTCAGGGCCCCAGATAGTCCTTCCAGGTGAGGCGACACTTCACCTGTGAGTCGGCTGGTGTGGTATACTGCGTCCGGTGCTCCCGGTGTGGCCTTTTATATATTGGTGAGACCCGACGCAGACTGGGAGACTGTTTCGGTGAACCGCCAGAGAAAGCAGGATCTCCCAGTGGCCACACATTTTAATTCCACGTCCCATTCCCATTCTGATATGTCTATCCATGGCCTCCTCTACTGTCAAGATGAATCCACACTCAGGTTGAAGGAACAACGCCTTATATACCGGCTGGGTAGCCTCCAACCTGATGGCATGAACATTGACTTCTCTAACTTCAGTTAATGCCCCTCCTCCACTTCGTACCCCATCCCTGACTTATTTAGATTTTTTTCTCTCTCTCTCTGCCCATCTGTCTACCTGTTCTCCATCTCCCTCTGGTGCTCCCCTCCCCCTTTCTTTCTTGCCTGGCCTGCTGTGTTCCACCAGCATTGCGTGTGTGTTGCTTGAATTTCCAGCATCTGCAGATTTCCTCGTGTTTGCCATAACTTAAGAAAGCTTTTAAATGAAAACAACACGATCCAGCGTAATTTTTTCCTACATGAACGAATAGTGGCACAGTGTGCCAAATTCTAAGTCGTGTCACTGTAATAGATAGATAGATAAATACTTTATTCATCCCCATGGGGAAATTCAACATTTTTTCCAATGTCCCATACACTTATTGTAGCAAAACTAATTACATACAATACTTAACTCAGTAAAAATATGATATGCATCTAAATCACTCTCTCAAAAAGCATTAATAATAGCTTTTAAAAAGTTCTTAAGTAGTTTACTTAAATACATTAAATACAATCGACCCCGGCACTTTAACATATCTTACTCCTGGCGGTTGAATTGTAAAGCCTAATGGCATTGGGGAGTATTGACCTCTTCATCCTGTCTGAGGAGCATTGCATCGATAGCAACCTGTCGCTGAAACTGCTTCTCTGTCTCTGGATGGTGCTATGTAGAGGATGTTCAGGGTTTTCCATAATTGACCGTAGCCTACTCAGCGCCCTTCGCTCAGCTACCGATGTTATACTCTCCAGTACTTTGCCCACGACAGAGCCCGCCTTCCTTACCAGCTTATTAAGACGTGAGGCGTCCCTCTTCTTAATGCTGCCTCCCCAACACGCCACCACAAAGAAGAGGGCGCTCTCCACAACTGACCTATAGAACATCTTCAGCATCTCACTACAAACATTGAATGACGCCAACCTTCTAAGGAAGTACAGTCGACTCTGTGCCTTCCTGCACAAGGCATCTGTGTTGGCAGTCCAGTCTAGCTTCTCGTCTAACTGTACTCCCAGATACTTGAAGGTCTTAACCTGCTCCACACATTCTCCATTAATGATCACTGGCTCCATATGAGGCCTAGATCTCCTAAAGTCCACCACCATCTCCTTGGTCTTGGTGATATTGAGACGCAGGTAGTTTGAGTTGCACCATATCACAAAGTCCTGTATCAGTTTCCTATACTCCTCCTCCTGTCCATTCCTGACACACCCCACTATGGCCGTGTCGTCAGCGAACTTCTGCACATGGCAGGACTCCGAGTTATATTGGAAGTCTGATGTGTACAGGGTGAACAGGACCGGAGAGAGCACGGTCCCGTGCGGCGCTCCTGTGCTGCTGACCACCGTGTCAGACCTACAGTCTCCCAACCGCACATACTGAGGTCTATCTGTCAAGTAGTCCACTATCCAGTCCACCATGTGAGAGTCTACTCCCATCTCCGTTAGTTTGTGCCTTAAGATCTTGGGCTGGATGGTGTTAAAGGCACTAGAGAAGTCCAGGAATGTAATCCTCACAGCACCACTCCCACCTTCTCCTTATACGCAAACTGAAGAGGATCCCGGGCGTGCCTGGTTTGTGGCCTCAGATTCTGTATTATCAGCTGTTCCATGGTCTTCATCACGTGCGACGTCAAGGCAACAGGTCTGAAGTCATTCAATTCCTTTGGTTGTGGTTTCTTCGGTACTGGGACAATACAGGATGTTTTCCACTGTCTGGGTACTCTTCTCTGCTCCAGGCTCATGTTGAAGATGCGCTGTAGTGGTTCTCCCAGCTCAGTCGCACAGGCCCTCAGTAATCGTGGGGAAACTCCATCCGGTCCCGCCACCTTGCTGGTACAGATCTTCCTCAGTTGACCTTCCACCTGTGCAGCCGTAATCCTGGGCGTGGGCAAGGTCTCCTGTGAGTGGCTATTTTCCTGTGAGGGAAGTAAGCCTGGTGTGGAGTTCTGCGGTGAGGATGAGATTGTGCTGTCCAACCTATTGAAGAAGTTGTTCAGCTGGTTCGCTTTCACCACATCTCCACTTATGTTTGCCCCCCGCTTTGCACCGCATCCGGTGATGATCTTCATCCCATCCCACACCTCCTTCATGCTTTTTTTCTGCAGCTTTTGTTCTAGCTTCCTCCTATACTGCTACAACAAGTGTATGGGACTTTGGAAAAATTGTTGAATTTCCCCATGGGGATGAATAAAGTATCTATCTATCTATCTATCATTCTATCTAATTTGCAGGTTGAGTCGCTTGTCAGGAAGGCAAATACGGTGTTAACATTCACTTCGAGAGGACGAGAATATAAAACCAAGGATGTAATATTGAAGCTTCATAAAGCACCGGCAAGGCCTCACTTGGAGTATTCTGATCAATTTTAGACCTCTTATCTTAGAAAGGGTGTGCTGACATTGGAGAGGGTTCACGAGAGGTTCGCATAAATGATTCCTGGATTGAAAGCCTTGTCATATTAAGAGCCAATGTGGCTCTTCATCTGGTTTAAATCATGTGTAGAATCGCGTGATCTTGTGAACACACACACACACACACACACACACACACACACACACACACACACACACACACACACACACACACACACACACACACACACACACACACACACACACACACACACACACACACACACACACACTGTCACATCTGCCTCCCCAGGTCTCCACTCTATTATGTGTTAGTTCAATATTCGGTTGGTTTCAATGTGATTTCATCCTTATTTTTCTAAACTTAACGAGTACAGGCCGAGAGTCATCAAACGCTCCTCATATGTTCATTCTTTTATTCCCTGTTCAACCTCCTCAAATGTATTGAGCAGTGTTACCAAATGTAACGTTTAAGAGAGAACCAGCAGCAATAGATTACACCTGGAGTCTGGTTTTGATGTTAAAACCATTATCTTTATTAGTAACCACTTGTAATATAGTAACTCAACCAAGATAAACAAAAGTTCACAATGTTGTGGTGTGTATGTGTAAATATAACTCCCAGCTATTGAGCTTGGGGGAATAAGGCTCAGAGTCTTGAGATGGTAAAGTAGGAAAGTTCAGTCATCCACAGAATAAATGATGGGGAAGAGATATTCGAAATGCACATTGTACTGGAGAGAGAAGGCAAGTACAAAGTATTCCACAGGTTCCACGCTGGGGAAACGAGATAACAGCCGCCGTAAATCTTGTCCGTCATCGTTCCAAACCCACATACGAATTATCACCGAAAACGACCTGTCACAGGAATATCGTCTTCCAGAGGTTACCACACAACATACCCAGGCAAGGGTTAACACGTATATCCCACAAGATATCCCAAAATCTACTCCTGTGGATTATACGAAGTGACAATCAAACATTCTGGAGGAAACTTGCCCCGGTAGTTCGTAATTCCAAGTCTTGCGAAGACTGCCAGAGTAGCTGTTTTTTTCTCTCTCTCCCTCTCTCTCTCTCTCTCTCTCTCTCTCTCTCTCTCTCTCTCTCTCTCTCTCTCTCTCTCTCTCTCCGTCTCTGTATTTTAATCTGCACACACCGCGACAGCCTGTCAGTGACGTCATAGTCCCGCCTCACTCAGGCGCTTACAGCGACAGTCCACAGTAAACGAAACCTGTGGGTTGGTAACAGCAGAGACTCTCCGAGATCTCCCCTCTTCAGAATAAATCCCATGATATTGTGTATCCCTTACAAACAATGCAATGTTGTATAATTCCAACAATTACACAACATTTATTGAATTGTGATTTATTGTATTGTGTTTCACACAGCTTGTTGTCCAGGGACTGGGTTCTAATCACGCTGGGAATATGGGTTCGTTGGATTATGCAATATGTCCCACTGTCGCGTTCTTTGTAAACCCACATTGATTTTCTCAATGCCTTTAGTTGATTTAAGGATACACAATTCAATGAAGTCTAAGGATTCTGTTCTGGTTGAGAATCTTGATTCGTCAATATATTGTGGAAAATTATTATGATATCAAAACCGAACAGGCATCTGAACAAATTACAACTTTACATGAACAAATTTCCACCACCCACTATAAGCCTAAATTGAGGGAAACAGATTCTACTATATATACTGATAAATGGTTGGTAAGTTGTTTCTTTATCATTACCTGTAATTCATGCATAAAAACAATCCCAGTTAAGTTGTAATTTGTTCAGATGCCTGTTCGGTTTTGATGAGTCTTAAAACAGGTAATTCTTGCAGTAGGACAGATTTACTGTTGGAAACTCATCAAACATTATTTAAGACGCAGAGTATTGATTTATATTTCCACTTCTTATGGGTCCCTGCACACAGCGTTTCAGTTACAAAAACTGTTAAAATTTCAACTAGCATATCAGAAGCTAAGCGGTTGGTGGGTTAATAATTATATCGAGACTGGTAGGATAAAGGACATCAAATGAGACACCTTTACAGAATACATACCTGTTGGGTTTATGGGAGATCGGGGGTAAAACAAGAAGATAAGTAATCACGTTGACACGACTTAGAATTTGGCACACTATGCATCATTATTCCTTCGTTCGTGTTGGAAAACATTACTCTCTGTCGTTTAGTTTTCATTTAAAAGTTTTCTTAAGTAATGGCAGTAATTTTAATTTAATTCACGGTATTGTGTCTCGTTACGTACAATCTATAGGACTTTTGAGGGGTTATTTAGGTTTCATTTGTAAAAGGAAGCAGTGAGGGATTTATGTCCCAATTCTCTACACCACACTCCAGTACAGTTAGTGGAGTGTCAACCGTCGTTTATTCAAACCCGGCACTCGTTCTTCACTTTAGCCAATCATTCAAGGGGAAGGCGGAGACTGCTGTGATTGACAGTAGATTAGCCATCCAGCATCCGAATAGACCGTTGCCATTTTGTGGCGTCAGGCAGTGAGTTCGGTGAGCGGGAATTGGAATATATTGACATATGTACAGACCAATGAGCGAGGGGCATCCGGAGTAGTTGTTTGACTGACATCTGACGGACCCAGTGAGGTATCGACACTCCAGGACAATCCATTTACACTCCCCACCCCCTCCACCCACACGATCCCAATGTTCCGCCGCTGCTGGTCAAAGGGACAATCCGCCCGGTTATAACACCTGGGAGATGAGGCGGTGAATGTGATGAGCTGGAGCCCGAACCGGAGACACTGCGGCCGCCTCTGCCGTGTGCTCAGGACGCGGCTTTATTAATGAACTGAAGCCCCGAGGTGACCGGATATTTCACCGGCTCATCACCTGATAACGTCTGATCGGCGCAATCCCCACGGAGACAGATTGTGATTACATTAATGAATTAATATTTAACCGTATGTGGGAGTCAGCTGTCTCAACAAAGGTGACTGATCAATTGAATATGCTGCCAGTGTAAATTTGCCTTGAGACTCGTCACAGCTCCAAATCTGCACACAGCCCCACATACACATGAAGTGCGAGAATCATTTCACGGAATGGCTGTCTCCATGAAAAAAAAATCAAAAACAGAGGTCAAAGTTCATATTGCATTTATTATTGAAGTCTGTATAAAGGGAAAAACCATGAGATTTGTAACACCTCGAAATCCACCGGTTCCCCCAAGTCAGTGTTCAGCCCCGAATCCGCCAACACACCCACTCTTCACATATCTGCAAATCGGTGTGCACCCACAAATCTGTGCTCACCGAAAAAACCCCACATTCAACCCTCCAGTCAGTGTGCACCCCAAAGCAACCGACACACCTGTTACCAGCTCCTGTTTCCTTAACTCTGAGTGTCACTTTCAGAGGCTGGAGCTGGTTTCTGAGTGACAGCCGAAGAGAGAGAGAATATTTAAGAACTGTGTTCACAAAACAGCTGCCTTCTCCTGAAAAGTAGCAAGAACAAAGTTTAAATTTCAAACACACGTCCACATGCATAGTCCCCATATTCTAGTTGACATCCCCTTAAATCTACGCTCCTCCCCAAACCATCCTCACCCCGGTGTCAGTGGGTGCCCGCAATTCCACCAACACCCCCATATTCACTGACAAACCCCTATGTCTGCGCAAATCCCTGTGCACCCCATATGCGCCAAAACGTTTCTAAGTCAGCACAATCCTCAAATCCGTGTGCAACCCCAAATCCGCTGAGACACTCAAATCTGTGCGCAGCCCTAAATACTCCCAAATCCCCGTGAACCCTCAAATGCCCAAAGCAGTGTGACCCCCAAATTCACCAACACTCCAAAATCCATATTCACCAACATACCCTGAAACCTTCGCACATCCGCAAATCAATGTGCAGACCCATTTCCATGTGAACCCCCAAACCCGCTGACATCCCCACAAGCACACTAGATTATCCCAGAGAAAGAATCATTTCAAACAGTTCACAAAATAGCGACATCCATCTTAAAACGCTGAAAATGCAAACTGCATTCATATTTAAAGTATTTTTGTATGTCTGAATGTCTGTGTGTTTATATGCGTCCTCGTATGTGTCTGTCCGTCTCTTTGTGTGTCTGTGTGTGTTTGTGTCAGAGACCAGCTCGCAGAGGGTGCTCGGTCTTTGTCGTGACGGTGTAGCTACTGAGAACACACGGCTATCCCGTCCACTCCACATCCCCTCCCCCGCCTATTCTGCAGCGCACAGAAAGGGAACAAACTGGCCTCTCCCGGAAACCACAAGCCTTCATCTCTGAGAGAACATTGCTGCTTTCCAAACTGTGAAGTATTACACAACATCTATAATTCACTGTGAATGTCAACCGTCATCACAGTGCGGGGTGGGGGGTCGGGAAAGCGGGCGACAGAAAAGGGGGAAGATTAGGGAGGAATGTGTGGAGGAAAGAGTGGGGCAGTGTGGATGAGAACGGATGAAGAGAGGAGGACAGGGAGAAAGAGATTGAGGCTACATATATTTAGTCTCTCTCTCTCTCTTTCCCTCCTCTCTCCTCCACATTCCCTTCCCCCGCCTATTCTGTAGCACATAAAAAGGGAATAAACTGGCCTCTCCCGGAAACCACAAGCCTTTATCTTCTGAGAGAACATTGCTGCTTTCCAAACAATGAAGAATGACACAACATCTATAATTCACTGTGCAAGTCAACCGTCATCACAGTGCGGGGCGGGGGATGTGGGGACGGGAGGGTGGCCGGGAGAGCGGGCGACAGAAAAGGGGGAAGATTAGGGAGGAATGTGTGGAGGAAAGAGTGGGGCAGTTTGGATGAGAACGGATGAAGAGAGGAGGACAGGGAGAAAGAGATTGAGGCTACATATATTTAGTTTCTCTTTCCCTCCTCTCACCTCCACACTCCCCTCCCCCGCCTATTCTGTAGCACATAAAAAGGGAACAAACTGGCCTCTCCCGGAAACCACAAGTCTACATATTCCGAGAAAACATTGTCACTGTCCAAAAAACGAAGAATTGCACAACATCAGACAATTCACTGTGCGAGTCAACCGTCATCACAGTGCGGGGTGGGGGATGTGGGGACGGGAGGATGGCCGGGAAACGAGCTGCAGTAAAGGAGGAACTGGGGAGAGTGTGAGAGGCAGGGGAAGCATTGGGTAGAAAGGGAGACAGAGACAACAAGGTAAAGGAGGAGAGTGTGAGTGGGTAGGGTAGGGAGGAATGTGCTGAGGACACGGGTGTGTCAGTGGGGAAGGGAACAGATGAAGAGAGGAGAGAGACAGAGAGTGTGTGGAAGAGAAGGAAATAGGTGAGGGGAGAGGAGGAAGAGAAAGAATGAGGGAGTGGGAGACAAGAGATGGAGAGAAAGAGACAGTGAGGGAATGGGGAAGCAGAGGTGGCAAAAGTGGGAAGGGGTGAAGATGGGGGCAGGAGGGTGGCGAGATTTTGAGCCAAAGATGAGGAACTAGAAATTTTTGGGAAGTGGGGTGAACGCCAATGTGAAGTTGAAGGGAGTGTGTGTGTGTGTGTGTGTGTGTGTGTGTGTGTGTGTGTGTGTGTGTGTGTGTGAGTGTGTGTGTGTGTGTGTGTGAGTGTGAGAGAGAGTGTGTGTGTGTGAGAGTGTGAGAGAGTGTGTGTGTGTGTGTGTGTGTGTGTGTGTGAGTGTGAGAGAGAGAGTGTGTGTGTGTGTGTGGGGGGGGGGTGTGTATGTGTTTGTTTGTTTTCAACTACTTTACAATCCCTGGCTCTGATCGCCACACTTTGACCATGGATATCCAGTATCAATTCACTTCTATTCCCAGCAGGAAATCCTGAAAGCACATCGTTTGCTTCCCGACAACAGCCCTAACCAATTCCCCTTCATTGACACTTTATTTGGAGTCAGAGAGCACTATAACAAACAAACAAACACTTTTGCCCATTTAGTCCGTACCGAATTGTTATTCTGCCGAGTCCCATAACCGCAGTTGGACCATTGCCCTCAATACCACTCCCGTCCATGTACCGATCCAAACTTCTCTGCAGTGAAATCCATAACTTCCACTGACAGCTCTTCCCACACCCACACCACCATCTGAGTGAAGGAATTCCCACTCAGGTTCCTCTTAAATATTTCACCTTTCACCCTTAAACTGCGACCTCCAGTTCCCATCTCACCCAACCTCAGAGGAAAAATCCTGCCTGCATTTACCCTGTCAACAACACTCATAATTTGGTATAAATCTGCAAAATCCCCCTTCATTTCCCAACACTAAAGGGAATAAAGTCCTCAACTTTTCCTAAAGCTCGAGTCCTCAAGTCCCAGCAAACGTATTGTAAATTTTCTCTGCACTCTTTCAATGTTGTTGATAACTTTCCTTCAGACCAGTAACAAAAACTACACACAATACTCCAGATTAGGCCTGACCAATGCAGTAAAGCCGAAACAGGGGATAACTTTACTGCACCACAACACCATCTCAAAGCCTGTGCTTGTATCACACCCAAACATAATAAAGTTGAAGCTGAAGCTGATCTATAAACCACAACCATAATCAAGAACAGATCCAATTAAACAAATGAGATTGGTCAACAAATACTTTCATGTAACACCCTAGAATACCCGCAGGGATAACTGAGCATATTTAATGTTTCTTTATATTAATCAATTATTTTCTTATCCGGTGCTTCCATGTCAGCTAATTATCCATCCACATGCCTGGAAATCTTACCACTGAAACCTTTTAAGGAGTTTGACCATATTAGTTCCTATCATTTCCAATCAAGTGCAGGTTCATTAATCCTGTCTGTAAAACACATAACTTGTCCCATCTATTTGCCGACTTTTCGACCTTATTAATTGCGAATGCATCCTATATAGTAAAATAGAAATTTCTACCTCTAATCAATACACCTCCATCATCTGCATATAGAGATTTACACAACGATAAACCTATCTCAGAAAAAAATATTAATTGTAATATAAAATAATAAATACTGCCTGTGGGATCCCAGTTTCTATCTCATAACAACCTGAATATAACTTTCCCACCCATACCTGACACAAAACGTTCAATTAAAACAACTCAAAGTTAGATACCAGCCCCTCCATCCTCATTTCCACAATTTATTAAAAATTCTTTCCTTCCATAAATAACATCTGCCTTTTGAATAGCAAAATTACTGCTGTTACAACATCTATATTTAACTGGCTTTACTAATACCATCTTCCAAATATAAAAATGAATTCAATGTCATACTTGCCCATCCATACCTTTACAAGACGTACAAATAGAAACAATCAGAAAAAATTGTACAATAGCCCTCTCAATTGCATTTCCAAAAATTTATCAAAAGTCCATCAATAAATATTATTTGCCTTTTCAATATCAAAAATATTGCTATTACAACTCTTTATTTAACTGTACTTTCCTAATATGATCTTCCAAACCCAAACTGATTCCAATGTTATTTAAGGCAGAGATTGCTAGGTATCTGAGTAGCCAGGGTATCAAAGGTTATGGTGAGAAGGTGGGGGAGTGGGACTAAATGGGAGAATGGATCAGCTCATGATAAAATGGCAGAGCAGACTCGATGGGCCGAATGACCGACTTCTGCTCCTTTGTCTTATGGTCTTATTCTACCGTTCCAAATTCCCCTCTGATAAAACGTGAAATGACCTCTTTTATCAAAAATATAATTCAAACACTCAATTACCATACATTCCACAAGTTTACATAAATGAGACTTTAATGATATTGGTCTACAAGAAGGACGATCAGACGGCGAGATCCGGGTTTTAGAATGGGAACTACTACAACCATTTTCCATGAGAAAAGTCGATGGCCAAACCTCCAAATACGATTCAGAAAGTTAATATTCTCACAAAAGAAAATTACACACATAACTGTTGAATCAAGATTTTCTACAAGTTCATGATACATTTTATTCCCATTCACAACACTATACTTTGCCCCTTTCCTTATAAAACTGACAACACCATGCCTCTACCAACTAACCTGTCAAGCCAAACGACAATATAATCCTGCACAGCAATAAAACTTAAAATGTGCAGGTTTCCTGAACAGATATAACATCGGAAGAATCTGACAAATCGGAAATAAACTGCTGAAAGTGTTGACCATGTAAAATCAGGTTTCTTGCATTTCACTTCAATATTTCAATTCCATTACATATCTTCACAAGTAGACTGGGATGCAGAAACCCCCACAAATCAGAGCTTCATTTACAGCTTCCCACAAAACACCAGTTACACCAAGATACCTTTCTGCAGCTTTCACAATAATTTTAATTTCCTCAGTAGGATGACATGTCTGAGCAGTGCAATTCACCTCATCGGTTATAAACATCACAAACTTCATTTCATCCAGCAGTGAAGTATCTTTGGAGACAGAACTGTGATGCCGGCATATATCCACTGACGTCACAGTCTGTTCTTTGAGTGGGGTCACTTTATCCAGTTTACCTGCTCTGCTTGCTGTACTTGTCCTTGAACAGGCCCTTCTGCTCACTGTGTTGTTCTGAACCCATTGCACTGGTCATTTCATGCCTTACTAAACCAATCTCTTCTGCCTACACAAGGGACACATCCCTCTATTCTCCTCACATTCACGTGGTATCTGATAGCCTCTTTCGCATCTGCCTCCACCACCACCTGTTATTCACTCCAGACACCCACCACTATGGGAATGAAAAACAAAACTTGAAACGCAAATCTCCTTTAAACATCCTGAGTCAGGTTTTTAACATCATTGTCTTTTCTAATTGTTTTTTTCCAACAGCAGCTATGCAGAGAAAAGATACAAAATTACACTAAATTACAAAATACTTCAATAGTGCAAAAAGGTCCAATGAGGATGTGTTACCCCCTTTCTCCTGAAGTGCATGCCCACTGGCATTGGACATTTCCTCCTTAGAGAAAAAATCCCGGCTGTCCACTCTGTCTGTGTCTCTCACATTCCTGTAAACGTCTGTCAGACCTCCCTCAGCCTCTGCCGCTCCGGAGAAAATTACCCGAGATTGTCCAGTCTCACTTTATCCAGGCAGCATCCTGTTAAGCCTCTTCCACTCACCACCCAAAACCTCCAAATTATTCCTGCATGAGAATGCAATTCTCCAGATGTGGTTAAACTAGAGATTTATACAACTGCAACATAACTGCCTGACAATGGAACCACTATCTGGGAGTTATGAACTCGGATTCCAAGATCTCTCTGTAGATCAACACTGTCCAATCTCGCCCCATGAGTATAACAGCAACGAGATAATGCTGAGGCTTTATAAGACAGGCCACACTTGGAGTATTGTCAACAATGCTGGGCCCCATATATCAGATAGGATGTGTTGTCATTGGAGAGAGTCCAGAGGAGGTTCAGAAAGATGGTTTCGGGAATGAAGGAGTTAAAACATGAGGAGCATTTGGCCGTTTGGACCCTGTGTTCACTGGAACTCAGAAAAATGCGGGGGCATCTCATTGAAACCTACCGAATGTTGAAAGGACTGGATAAGGTGGATGTGGAGAAGGTATTTCCTGTGGTGGGGCACAGCCACAAAGTCGAGGGGCCACCTTTTCAAACAGAGGTAAGTAGCTTATTTTTTGTATTAGCCAAGGTGTATTGGATCTGTGGAATGCTCTGCCACAGACTGCGGTGGAGGCCGAGTGTGTGGGTATATTCAAGGCGGAAGTTGATCGTTTCCTGATCGGTCAGGGCATCAAAGGATATGGCGGGAGGTCAGATATCTGGAATTGAGTGCGATCTGGGATCAGCCATGATGGAAAGGTGGCTGACTCAATGGGCTGAATGGCCTAATTCTGTTCCTATGCCTTATGGACTTATGAACAGAAGCCCCCTCAATCAGGATGAATCTCCTCTGCACTCTTCCAGCACAAAACATCCTTTGTACAGAATGCTAAGCGGAACTGAATGTAACTTTTCAAGAACGTTGTCAAGTCAGGCAGCATCTGTTGAGGGGAATAGAGTCGATGGTTGGGACAGAACCGCTCCCTTACGGCACTAACACAGGCCCTTCGGCCCAACCTTACCATGCTGTCCTCCTGTCCATTTAAACTAATCCTTCTGCCTGTCTTTGACACAGAACACAGAAATCTACAGCACATTACAGGCTCTTCAGCCCACAATGTTGTACCGACCATGTAACCTACTCTAGAGACTGCCTAGGATTTCCTGATCGTATATCCCTCTATGTTTCTAAGCTCCATGTACCTATCTAAGAATCTCTTAAAATATCCTATTGTATCCACCTCCAACATCGCTGCCAGCAGTGCATTCCATGCACCCACCACTCTCTGTGTAAGAAACTTACCCCTGACATTCCCTCTGTACCGACTTCCAAGTAGCTTAAAACTACGTCCCCTCGTGTTAGTCACTTCAAGCCTGGGAAAATGCCTCTGGTTATCCACATAGTCAAAGCCTCTCATCATCTTATTACAATTACTTATGTACAGGTTAGGAGAAATATTCCTTCAACATCACCTCACAGCTCTTGAACTCAATCCCACGGGTGATGAAGGCCATCACACCAGACGTTTTCCTAACAACACTGCCAACCCCCACAGCAGCTTTGAGTGTCGTATGGACATGGACCCCAAGATCTCTCTGACCCTCCACACTGCCAAGAGTCTTACCATTAATATTATATTCTGTGTTCAAATTTGACCTGCAGAAATGAATCTCTTCATCTGTGTTGAACTCCATCTGCCACTTCCCAGTTTTGCATCCGATGCGAGGAAATAGATTGCTGAGCCTCTGGCTAGGATCATTATGTCCTCATTGTCCACGGGAATGGTCCCGGAGGATTGGAGGGAGGCGAATGTTGTCCCCTTGTTCAAAAAGGGTAGTAGGGATAGTCCAGATATAGACCATTGAGCCTTACATCTGTGGTGGGAAAGCTGTTGGAAAAGATTCACAAAGATAAGATTTATTGGCATTCAGAGATCATGGTCTGATCAGTGACAGTCAGCATGGCTTTCTGAAGGGCAGATCGTGTCTAACAAGCCTGATGGAGTTCTTTTAGGAGGTGACCCGGCATATAGATGAGGGTAGTGCAGTGGATGTGATCTACATGGATTTTAGTAATGCATTTGATAAGGTTCCACACGGTAGGCTTATTCAGAATGTCAGTAGGCATGGGATCCAGGGATGATTGACCAGGTGGATTCAGAATTGGTTTGCCTGCAGAAAGCAGAGAGTTGTGGTGGAGGGAGTACATTCGGATTGGAGCGTTATGACTAGTGATGTCCCACAAGGATCAGTTCTGTGACCTCTACTTTTCGTGATTTTTATTAACGACCTGGATGTCGGGGTAGAACGATGAGTTGGCAAGTTTGCAGAAGACACAAAGGTTGGTGGTGTTGTGGATAGTGCAGAGAATTGTCAAAGATTGCAGAGAGACATTGATAGGATGCAGGAGTGGACTGAGAAGTGGCAGATAGAGTTCAACCTGGAGAAGCGTGGGGTGGTAGACTTTGGAGGGACAAACTCCAAGGCAGAGTACAAAGTAAATGGTAGGATACTTGGAAGTGTGGAGGAGCAGAGGGATCTGGGTCTCCATGTCCACAGTTCCCTGAAAGTTACCTCACAGGTAGACAGAGTCGTTAAGAAAGCTTATGGGGTGTTAGCTTTTATAAGTCGAGGGACAGAGTTTAAGAGTCGCGATGTAATGTTGCAGCTTTATAAAACTCTGGTTGGGCCACACAAGGAGTACTCTGTCCAGTTCTGGTCGCCTCACTATTGGAAGGCTGTGGAAGCATTGGAAAGGGTACAGAGGAGATTTACCAGAATGCTGCCTGGTTTAGAGGGTGTGGATTATGATCAGAGATTAAGGAAGCTAGGGCTTTACTCTCTGGAGAGAAGGAGGATGAGAGGGGAAATAATAGAGGTATAGTTGATATTAAGGGGAATAGATAGAGTGGACAGCCAGCGCCTCTTCCCCAGGGTACCACTGCTCAATACCAGAGGACATGGCTTTAAGGTAAGGGGAGGGAAGTTCAAGGGAGGATAATAGAGGAAGATTTTATACTCAGGGAGTGGTTGGTGCGTGGAATGCACTGCCCGAGTCAGTGGTGGAGGCAGATACACTAGTGAAGTTTAAGAGATTACTAGACAGATATATGGAGGAATTTAAGTTTAGGGAGGCAGAGTTTAAGTGGCGGCACAACATTGTGGGCCGAAGGGCCTGTACTGTGCTGTATGGTTCTGTGTTCTATCTATTTCCCGCTGGAATCTCTCTTTTTTTAAAATTTTTTATTGAAGGCACGACACAGTACAGAAAACATAATGCATTACATTTTCCTCCATTTTGCTTTTATACCTTACCCCTCAACAACACCACAACGTCATCAGTGAGGCCTTCTGGGAATTGTAGTCATTATCCTCGCTCGCTCCCTGTCAAAGCATGTTTCGTCAGCCACCACAGACGTCACCGAAACAGACCCACCGAGGTGCGAAGGGGAATCACACCCGTCCTTGTGGGCGCCGAGGCCGGCGACACCGACAGAAGCGAATCGCTGATCTCCGCCATGGCGATGGAGCGGAAGAGGAGGGGCTGCTCATGGGCCGATTTACTCCAGCCTATAGTAGCTCAGACTTAAAACTGAACCCTGCTGTCATTGGCTATAGTGCCTGTCGCTCAAATGGGAACTCAGAGGGTGATTAGTTTATGTGAACGTCAGTCAGCCTTCCTGTCTTTATGAGTTTGGATTTGGATTTATAACGGGACAGGAAGCAAATTGGGAGAAATGTGAGTTTTTATGTGATGGTTCATCAGTCTCCGAGTTACATTATTAACATTAAAAGGGCAAAGGCCGTGGTGAGGAAGTAGGTGATTTACTGGAGGTTATATAGAGATAATATTGGAAGGGATATCAAACTTGGAATTGTTTGGGATATGTTTTCGAAAATGGGATTTGTGGGGTTCATAATATTCCAGTGTTGATTAATGAGGGCAAAATGATTGTTACTAAAACAGGGAAGGTTGTGTTACTGGCTGGGTCATTTGCTAACATTAATAATCAGGATAATTTAAGTGAAGAAGTTAAACAATGTTGGGATATGTTTTTCAGTGAATACCCCGATGTGCTGGAAGTCAGCTGTAGCAATGACAGTATCACTGAGGGAGAGATTTCTTTGTATGAATTTAAGAAGTCTATTAATAATGCAGGTCAGGTGTCCTCAGGAAAGAGTGATATTTGAAATTGTAATTGTATATAACTCTCTTTTGTGAAAATATTAAATCCTCATTTTATCCTAGTTAAGGGCCTATATCGTGAATGTCTCATTTATGTAAACTTATGCAATGTACGGTAATCAAGCACTTGAATTATATTTTGGAAAGAGTGGTGATGAAGTGTTTCATTAGAGTGGATTTTGGAAGGGTGAAATGACATTAGATTCAGTTTTAGGTTTGGAAGATGATATTCGGAAAGCACAATTAAATAAAGATGTTGTAATAGCAGTATTTCTTGATACTGAAAAGGGAAATGATATGGAAGAAAGGACTTTTGATTAAATTAGGAGTGAGAGGGACATTGTATAATTTTTCTGAGTTTTTTATTTGGACGGACTGTGCAAGTACGGGTCGGCATGTTATGTTTGTGTTTCTATGAGATAGAGAATGGGATCCCACAAGGCAGTATTTGTAGCCCTTCATTATTTAATATTAAGATTAATGATATTTTCTCTGAGATGGGAAAATGGGATACCCTGGGTAAATCACAATATACAGATGATGTAGCTTTATAGAAAAGAGGTATTAATTGCAATTTACAATTAATAGGTCAAACAGTGGGCAGATTGATGAGGATTTTAAGCTTTCAGTCGTTAAAACACATTACGTGGTTTACAAGCAGGATTAGTAGACTTGCACTTGATTATAAATTAAATGATTACTATCTTGAGGAAGTGTCAGTGGTAAGATTTCTCAGTATGTGGATGGATAATCAGCTGACATGGAAGCACCTATCAGTAAAATAATTGATAAATGTAAAGGAGCTTCAAATCTCCTCAGGCATCTAAGTGGGTATTCTTGGGTGCAACATGAAAATCTTTGTTGACCAATTATATTTGTTTAATTTGATCTGTTCTTGATTCTGTCTGTGTGGCTTATGGATCAGCTTCATCTTCAAATTAAAAATGTTTGTATTTGATACAATTACAGTTTTAAGATTGTGTTCTGGTGCAGTAATGTTGTTTTCTGTTTTGGCTTTACTGATTGCAATGGGACAATTGCCCTCAAAGTAACAGAGGTTCAAGTTGATGTCAACATATTGGATTAATTTGCGGGGGCAAGGAAATGATCATTCTGTTAAAGGTGTGCTGGAGGGCGGTTGGGGTAATCACAAGAAGAGTGTTTTTTGTGTTGGCTGGCTGGGTTCTTATCACGCTGGGAATACGGGTGTATTTGATGATACAATATGTCCCACTGTAGCTTTCTTTGTAACCCCACCTTGTTTTTTCCAATGACTTCAGTTGATTTTAGGTTACACGATCGGATTCGGTTCTGCCTGAGAGTCTGTTGGTTCATCAGTAAATTAATGAAAGTTAGTATCATACAGTAACCATTTCTACAGATGAATCAAAAGAAAAGTTAACTGGGGATGTTGGTGTGGCTGTTTCTGTGTGCCTGAGTTGCAGGTAATGATAAAGAGATGACTTATAGCCATTTATCAGCATAGGAAGCAGAATTCTTTGCCAACAGTTTAGGCTTACAGTGGGTGGAGAAAATTGGTCCATATAATTTGCTCAGAATACATTTCGGCTTTGATGAGTCTTAAACAGGTCATTCTGGCATAAGCTCAGAATTTCATATAGAACAGTATTTCATATATAAAGTTTGATTTATATGTCTGCACATTATGGGCCCTGCACATCACACTGTTGAGGGAAATGATGGGGTTGACTGTTCAGCACCAAATGCTGTTAAATGTTAAGCTGTGGATATAGACCTTCCACTTAGCAAATTAGAAGCTAAAGGGTTGGTAGTGTTAAGAATTAGGGGCTTATGGCAAGACGTAGGATAATGGACATAAGGACAGACACCTTTACAGAATACATAAACCTGTTGGGTTTATAGAAGAGGAGCTTAAAACAAGGGAAGGAATGATATTGACATGACATAGAAATGCCCACACTATGCTTAATTATGCCTTGTATGTAATTGGAAAACTTCATTCTGTGCCATGTACATTTTGTCATTATGAAACTGTCGAAACACATACTATTTCAATGTGAAGCGTATAAGGCTGAACAAAAATCAAATGCAGTCTTCAGTACAATCTTTGCGAGGGTAGATAGTTTTCAGATAAAAACTTTATTCAATTATGGTACTGACTTTAAATCAATTCACAGTTTGAACTGGAAAAGGCATGTAATAATTGTGTTAAGCCTAAGGAAATGACATATAGGGTAGCAAAGGTGAGTGGGATGTTGGATTATTAAGATGCTCTTAAAATCCAACAAAAGGCAATGAAAAAAGCCATAAGAATGGTCAAGACGAAATATGAGGGCAAACTGGCCAATAATATAAATCAGGATACTAAAAGTTTAGTTTTCAGTTACCTGAAGAGTGAAAGGGAGATGAGAGTTGATACTAGACCACTGGAAAATGATGCTGGTGAAGTAGTAATGGGGGACAAAGAAATGGAAGATGAACTTAATGAATAATCTTCACTGTCTTCTCCGTTAAGCACCGCCCCCACTTGTCCCAGTAACCTGTCTCTTTACGGGTGGATTTTAGGACCCGGGAGAGCTCAGGACCCGCCGCCCCCATCAGCTGCTGAATTCCCGATGTTTCTGTTCGGTTGACGGATGCGGTGAACGAGCTTAAATTAATCGATCGATAATTCTGTTGTCGTGTTTATTTCACTCCATCGAACCATAGAACACTACAGCACAGAAAACAGGCCATTTTGGCGCTTCTAGTCTGTGCGGAAACTTTATTCCGCTTGTCCCATTGACCTACACCCAGTCCGTAACCCTCCAGACCTCTCCCATCCATGCGTCTATCCAATTTATTCTTAAAACTTAAGAGTGAGCCCGCATTTACCACGTCAGATAGCAGCTCGTTCCACACTCCCACCACTCTCTGAGTGAAGAAGTTCCTCCTCATGTTCCCCTTAAACCTTTCCGCTTTCACCCTAAAACCATGTCCTCCTGTTTTTATCTTTCCGAATCTAAGTGGAAAGAACCTACTCACATTTACTGTCTATACCCCTCATAATTTTGTAAACCTCTATCAAATCCCCCCCTCATTCTTCTACACCCAAGGAATAAAGTCCTAACCTGTTCAATCTTTCCCTGTAACTCAACTCCTGAAGACCTGGCAACATCCTAGTAAATCTTCTCTGCACTCTTTCAATCTTACTGATATCCTTCCTATAGTTAGGTGACCAGAACTGCAGATAATACTCCAAATCTGGCTTCACCAATGCCTTATACAACCTCAGCAGAACATCCCAACTCCTGTACTCAGTACTTTGATTTATGAATGCTAGGATGCCAAAGGCCTTCTTTACAACCCTGTCTACCTGTGACGCCACTTTCAGGGAATTATGTACCTGAACTCCCAGATCCCTTTGTTCCTCCGCACTCCTCTGTGCCCTACCATTTACTGTGTATGTCCTACCTTGGTTTGTCCTTCCAAAATGCAACACCTCACACCTCACCTCACCTCACCTCATGCAGAATTTAATGTCTGCATTAAATTCCATCTGTCATTTTCTGGCCCATTTTTCCAGTTGGTCCAGATCCCTCGGCGAGCTTTGAAAGCCTTCCTCGCTGTCCACAACGCCTCCAATCTTGGTGTCAACAGCAAAATTGCTGATCTAATTGACCACATCTATATCATTGATATAGACAACAAACAACAATGGTCCAAGCACAGATCCCTGAGGCACACCACTAGTCACAGGCCTCCAGTCTGAGAAGTAATCATCCACTACCACTCTCTGTCTTTTCCCACACAGCCAATTTCGAATCCAGTCTCCAACCTCTCTGTGGATACCTAGTGTCTGAACCTTCTGACCTCCCATGTGGGACCTTGTCAAAGGCCTTACTAAAGTTCATGCAGACAACATCCACAGCCTTTCCTTCATCTACTTTCTTGGTAACCTCTTCGAAAAATTCTACAAGATTTGTTAAACACGATCTACCACACACAAAGCCATACTGACTATCCTTAATCAGCCCTTGGCTGTCCAAATACTTGTATATCCGATCTCTCAGAACACCTTCCAATAACTGACCTACTACTGATGTCAGGCTCACTGGCCTGTAATTACCTGGTTTACTATTGGAGCCTTTTTTAAACAACGGAACAACATGAGCTACCCTCCAATCCTCCGGCACTGCACCCGTGGCTGAGGACATTTTAAATATTTCTGCCAGGTCCCCTGCAATTTCTACACTAGTCTCTCTCAAGGTCCGAGGAAATGTCAAGTCAGGCCCAGGGGATTTATCTACCTTTATTCACTGTAAGGCAGCAAGCAACTCCTCCTCTTTAATCTACAAATGTTCCATGACACTACTGCTTGTTTCCCTTCCTTCCATATACACTATGCCAGTTTCCTGAGTAAATACTGATGCAAAAAACTGTTTAAGATCTCCGCCATCTCGTGAGGCTCCACACATAGACGACCACTCTGATCTTCTAGGGGACCAATTCTGTCCCTTACTATCCATTTACTCTCAATATATTTGTAGAAATCCTTTGGGTTTTCCCTTCACATTATCTGCCAAAGCCACCTCATGTCTTTTTGCCTTCCTGATTTCCTTCTTTAGTATTTTCTTACATTTTCTATACTCTTCAAGTAACTCTTTTGTTCTTTGTTGCCTATACCTGCTATACACTTCTCTCTTTTTCTTAACCAGATCGCCAATATCCGTTGAAAACCAAGGTTCCTTATGCTTGTTAACTTTGTCTTTAATCCTGGCAGGAACATGCAAACTCTGCACTCTCAAACTTTCGCCTTTGAAGGCCTTCCACTTACTGAACACATCCTCGTCAGGGGAAAAAAAAACTTATCCCAATCCACTCTTCCTAGATCCTTTTTCATTTCCACAAAATTGGCCCTTCTCCAATTTAGAACCTCAACTTGAGGACCAGACCTATCCTGATCCATAATTAACTTGAAACTAATGACATTATGGTCACTGGACCCAAAATGTTCGCCTAAACATACTTCTGTCACCTGACTGTCTGGTTTCCTAATAGGAGATCAAGTATTGCATCCTCTCTCGTAGGTACCTCTATATATTGATTTAGAAAACTTTCCTGAAAACATTTCACACACTCCAAGCCATCTAGCCTTTTTTACAGTTTGGGAGTCCCAGTCAATATGAGGAAAGGTAAAATCCCCTACTATTACAACTTCCTGTTTCTTACATCGGTCTACTATCTTTATACAGATTTGCTCCTTCAATTCTCTCTGACTATTGGGCGGTCTATAATACACCCCTATTAGTGTGGTCACACCATTCCCGTTCCTCAGCTCCACCCATATGGCCTCTGTAGACAAGCCCTCCGGTCTGTCCTGTCTATGCACAGCTGTGATATTTTCCCTGACTAGTAATGCCACTCCCCCCCCTTTCATCCCTCCCCCTCTATCACATCTGAAACAACAAATATTTCTATCATGTATAAACCTTAGGTCAGAGGTTATCTTTTTGTATTAATGTATTAAAAATAAATTATAAATTCTACCAATGGAACCTCTTACTAAAGGATTCATATTCAAAACAGTATCCAACAAATCAGATTCTTGCATATATGGAAACTTAGATAATTGTTTTTTGTAAAAAAAAGTCTAACCTGAAGATATTGCAGTAAGTGTGTATGAGAGAGAGAATATTTGCTAATTAACTCTTCAAAAGTCATCAATCAACCATGACAAAATAAATGATAATAAAAATAAATAAATCTGCAAAAAAAAAGCAGATCCCCTTAATCACCAAAGATTAAACAAGTTTGGGAGAGAGAACTTAATATGACCTTTGTTAATGAAGATGGTCAATTCTTCTTTAATATGTGCCAATCAGTGTTTAATTCAATTTAAAATTGTTCACTGTTAACAAAGGAGAGACCACCCAAAATATTTCCTAACATAGACAATTATTGCGATAGGTGTAAAACTGAAGTAGCCACTTTTTCACATATGTTTTGGTAATGTTCTTCATCAAAATCTTTCTGGAAATCTTTATTTTCTACAATTTCTAAAGCTCTGAAAATTAATTTACAACCTAATGTACAAACCTTTGATTTCTGTCTATACATGCAGTCCTCGCATGACCTTTATCCTCCTCCACCTCACTATCTGCTCTAACACTCTGGTTCCCCTCCCTCTGCAAATCTTTTTTACCCCCCCCCCCCCCCACAAGCAGCACTAACAAATCTACCCGCAAGGATGTTAGTTCCTCTCCAGTTCAGGGGCAAACCGTCCCTTCGGAACAGGCCCCACCTTCCCGGGAACAAAGCCCAATTGTCCAGAAACATGAAGCCCTCCCTCCTCACGATCTCCTGGCTTTTCCCCAGCAGGCTTGGCGCCCTTTTTGGGTCCGGCCTCAATGCACCACTTTGTGAGCCGGTTCGAGTGCGCTGGGAAGTGGGTCGCCACATACCCCACCCCCCAGAACCGGCAATACACCCCCCCCCAATGTCCACAGTCTGGGCCGGACTCTGTTTGGGAGGTCTGCCTCTGCGCCGCGATGCCGGAATCTCGACCGGCTGCGCCACGTCCACATGGGCCGGTTTGAGTTGGTCCTCCGAGAAAACCTCCTCTCTCCCCCCAATGTCCAGCACGAACGTGGACCCGTTGTTCCTGATCACATTAAACGGCCCCTCGTAGGGCTGCTGTAGCGGTGCCCGATGTCCGCCCTGTCGTACAAACACAAACTTACAGTTTCGCAGGTCTTTGGGTACGCAGGTCGGGTTCTGCCCATGTTGCGAAGCGGGTATTGGGGCCAGGTTGCCGAGCCTCTCGCGTAGTCTGCTCAGGACTGCTGCGGGTTCTTCCTCTTGCCCCCTTGGGACTGGTATGAACTCCCCGGGGACGACCAGGGGTCCGCCGTACACCAACTCGGCCGACGAGGTGTGCAGATCTTCTTTGGGCGCCGTGCGGATTCCGAGCAGGACCCAGGGAAGCTTGTCCACCCAGTTAGGCCCTTTGAGGCGGGCCATGAGAGCCCCTGTCTGAGGAGTCAAGGGCCAGGGGTCTCTCTGCTCTCGGTCCAGCGTAAAACCCTTGGGGAGACATTAGATGTCCATCCACTTTCGTCGAGTCAAACCACTGGAAAGGTTCGTGTTGGCCACCCGACCGCGCCTGAGGCCCAGCGGCCTTTCCCCGATCCCCGGGGCCCCGCTGCCCATGTCTCCCGCGATCCCCAGCGCTGCTCGAGTCTCCCATCCCCGATCCCCGGGGCCCCGCTGCCCGAGTCTCCCCCCGATCCCCGGGGCCCCGCTGCCCGAGTCTCCCCCCGATCCCCGTGGCCCGGCTGCCCGAGTCTCCCCCCCGATCCCCGGGGCCGCGCTGCCCGAGTCTCCCCCCGATCCCCGGGGCCGCGCCGCCCGAGTCTCCCCCCGATCCCCGGGGCCCGGCTGCCCGAGTCTCCCCCCGATCCCCGGGGCCGCGCTGCCCGAGTCTTCCCCCGATCCCCGGGGCCCCGCTGCCCGAGTCTCCCCCCGATCCCCGGGGCCGCGCTGCCCGAGTCTCCCCCCGATCCCCGGGGCCCCGCTGCCTTGTAGATCAACACAGTCCAATCTCGCCCCATGAATACAACAGCAACGAGATAATGCTGAGGCTTTATAAGACACGAGTCAGGCCGCACTTGGAGTATTGTCAACAGTGTTGGACCCCACATCTCAGACAGGATGTGTTGTCATTGGAGAGTGTCCAGAGGAGGTTTAGAAAGATGATTTTGGGAATGAAGAGCACTTGGCAGCTTTGACCCTGTGCTCACTGGAATTCTGAAAAATGTGGGGGCATCTCATTGAAACCTACCGAATGTTGAAAGGACTGGATAAGGTGGATGTGGAGAAGGTATTTCCTGTGGTGGGGCACAGCCACAAAGTCGAGGGGCCACCTTTACAAACAGAGGTAAGTAGCTTATTTTTTTATTAGCCAAGGTGTATTGGATCTGTGGAATGCTCTGCCACAGACTGCGGTGGAGGCCGAGTGTGTGGGTATATTCAAGGCGGAAGTTCATCGTTTCCTGATCAGTCAGGGTATCAAAGGATATGGCAGGAGGTCAGATATCTGGAATTGAGTGCGATCTGGGATCAGCCATGATGGAAAGGTGGCTGACTCAATGGGCTGAATGGCCTAATTCTGTTCCTATGCCTTATGGACTTATGAACAGAAGCCCCCTCAATCATGATGAATCTCCTCTGCACTCTTCCAGCACAAAACATCCTTTGTACAGAATGCTAAGCGGAACTGAATGCAACTTTTCAAGAACGTTGTCAAGTCAGGCAGCATCTGTTGAGGGGAATAGAGTCGATGGTAGGGACAGAACCCCTCCCTTACGGCACTAACACAGGCCCTTCGGCCCAACCTTTCCATGCTGTCCTCCTGTCCTTTTAAACTAATCCCTCTGCCTGTCTTTGACACAGAACACAGAAATCTACAGCACATTACAGGCTCTTCAGCCCATAATGTTGTACCGACCATGTAACCTACTCTAGAGACTGCCTAGGATTTCCTGATCGTATATCTCTCTATGTTTCTATGCTCCATGAACCTATCTAAGAGTCTCTGAAAATATCCTATTGTATCCACCTCCACCATCGCTGCAGGCAGTGCATTCCATGCACCCACCACTCTTTGTGTAAGAAACTTACCCCTGACATTCCCTCGGTACCGACTTCCAAGCAGCTTAAAACTACGTCCCCTCGTGTTAGTCACTTCAAGCCTGGGAAAATGCCTCTGGTTATCCACATGGTCAAAGCCTCTCATCATCTTATTACAATTACTTATGTACAGGTTGGGAGAAATATAGCTTCAACATCACCTCACAGCTCTTGAACTCAATCCCACGGTTGATGAAGGCCATCACACCAGACGCCTTCCTAACAACACTGCCAACTTCCACAGCAGCTTTGAATGTCGTATGGACATGGACCCCAAGATCTCTCTGACCCTCCACACTGCCAAGAGTCTTACCATTAATATTTTATTCTGTGTTTAAACTTCACCTGCAGAAATGAACCTCTTCATCTGTGTTGAACTCCCTCTGCCACTTCCCAGTTCTGCATCCGAGGCGAGGAAATAGATTGCTGAGCCTCTGGCTAGGATCATTATGTCCTCATTGTCCACGGGAATGGTACCGGAGGATTGGAGGGAGGCGAATGTTGTCCCCTTGTTCAAAAAGGGTCGTAGGGATAGTCTGGATAATTATAGACCATTGATCCTTACATCTGTGGTGGGAAAGCTGTTGGAAAAGATTCACAAAGATAGGATCTATTGGCATTTAGAGAATCATGGTCTGATCAGTGACAGTCAACATGGCTTTCTGAAGGGCAGATCATGTCTAACAAGCCTGATGGAGTTCTTTTAGGAGGTGACCAGGTATATAGATAAGGGTAGTGCAGTGGATGTGATCTACATGGATTTAGTAATGCATTTGATAAGGTTCCACACGGTAGGCTTAATCAGAAAGTCAGAAGGCATGGGATCCGGGGATGTTTGACCAGGTGGATTCAGAATTGGCTTGCCTGCTGAAAGCAGAGAGTTGTGGTGGAGGGAGTACATTTGGATTGGAGGGTTGTGACTAGTGGTGTCCCACAAGGATCAGTTCTGGGACCCCTACTTTTCGAGATTTTTATTAACGACCTGGATGTGGGGGTAGAAGGATGGGTTGGCAAGTTTTCAGAAGACACAAAGGTTGGTGGTGTTGTGGATAGTGCAGAGGATTTTCAAAGATTGCAGAGAGACATTGATAGGTTGCAGTAGTGGGCTGAGAAGTGGCAGATAGAGTTCAACTTGGAGAAGTGTGAGGTGGTACACTTTGGAAGGACAAACTCCAAGGCAGAGTACAAAGTAAATGGCAGGATACTTCGAAGTGTGGAGGAGCAGAGGGATCTGGGGCTACATGTCCACAGATCCCTGAAAGTTGCCTCACAGGTAGACAGAGTATTTAAGAAAGCTTATGGGGTCTTAGCTTTCATAAGTCGAGGGATAGAGTTTAAGAGACGCGATGTAATGATGAAGCTCTATAAAACTCTGGTTGGGCCACACTTGGAGTACTCTGTCCAGTTCTGGTCACCTCACCATAAGAAGGATGTGGAAGCACTGGAAAGGGTACAGAGGAGTTTTACCAGAATGCTGCCTGATTTAGAGAGCATGGATTATGATCAGAGATTAAGGGAGCTAGGGCTTTACTCTCCGGAGCGAAGGAGGATGAGAGGAGAAATGATAGAGATATAGTTGATATTAAGGGGAATAGATAGATAGCCAGCGCCTCTTCCACAGTGCACCACTGCTCAATACAAGAGGACATGGCTATAAGGTAAGGGGAGGGAAGTTCAAGGAGGATATTATAGGAAGATTTTATACTCAGAGAGTGGTTGGTGTGTGGAATGCACTGCCCGAGTCAGTGGTGGAGGCAGATACACTAGTGAAGTTTAAGAGACTGTTAGACAGGTATATGGAGGAATTTAAGCTTAGGGAGGCAGAGTTTAAGGGTCGGCACAACATTGTGGGCCGAAGGGCCTGTACTGTGCTGTATTGTCCTATGTTCTATCTATTCCTCGCTGGAATCTCTTTTAATTTAATTTTTCATTGAAGGCACGACACAGTACAGAAAACGTAATGCATTACATTTTCCTCCATTTTCTTTGATAACTTACCCCTGAACAACACCACAACGTCATCAGTGGGGCCTTCTGGGAGTTGTAGTCATTATCCTCGCTCGCTCCCTGTCTAAGCATGTTTCGTCAGCCACCACAGACGTCACCGAAACAGACCCACCGAGGCGCGAAGGGGAATCACACCCGTCCTTGTGGGCGCCGAGGCCGGCGACACCGACAGAAGCGAATCGCTGATCTCCGCCATGGCTATGGAGCGGAAGAGGAGGGGCTGCTCATGGGCCGATTTCCTCCAGCCTATCGTAACTCAGACATAACACTGACCCCTGCTTTCATTGGCTGTGGTGACTGTCGCTCAAATGGGAACTCAGCGGGTGATTGGTTTATGTGAACGTCAGTCAGCCTTCCTGGCTCCATGAGTTTGGATTTGGATTTATAACGGGACAGGAAGCAAATTGGGAGCAATGTGAGTTTTTATGTGATGGTGCATCAGTCTCCGTGTTACATTATTAACAATAAAAGGGCAAAGGCCGTGGTGAGGAAGCAGGTGATTTACTGGAGATTATATGGAGATAATATTGGAAGGGATATCAAACTTGGAATTGTTTGGGATATGATTTAGAAAATGGGTTGATTTGTGGGGATCATAATATTCCCAATTGATTAATGTTCTCATTGATTAATGAGGGCAAAATGATTGCTACTGAAACAGGGAAGGTTGTGTTCCTGGCTGGGTCATTTGCTGAGATTCATAATCAGGATAATATAAGTGAAGAATTTAAACAATGTAGGGATATGTTTTTCAGTGAATACCCTGATGTGCTAGAAGTCAGCTATAGCAATGATAGTATCACTGATGGAGAGATTTCTTTGTATGAATTTAAGAAGTCTATTAATAATGCAGGTCAGGTGTCCCCAGGAAAGAGTGATATTTGAAATTGTAATTGTATATAATTCTCTTTTGTGAAAATATTAAGTGTTTGAATTGTGCATCTACTTTCCTCATGGAAAATGGAAATAGTAGTTCCTATTCTAAAACGTGGCAGATCCCCATTTGATCCTTCTAGTTAAGGGCCTATATCGTGAATGTCTAATTTATGTAAACTTATGGAAAGTATGGTAATCAAGCGCTTGAGTTATATTTTGGAAAGAGTGATGATAAAGTGTTTTATTAGAGTGGATTTTGGAAGGGTGAAATGACATTAGATTCAGTTTTAGGTTTGGAAGATGATATTCGGAAAGCATAATTAAATGGAAATATTGTTATAGCAGTATTTCCTCATACTGAAAAGGGAAATGATATGGAAGAGAGGACTTCTGATTAAATTAGGAGTGAGGGGGACATTGTATAATTTTTGAGATTTTTTTAATTGGACGGACTGTGCAAGTACGGGTCAGCATGTTATGTTTGTGTTTCTATGAGATAGAGAATGGGATCCCACAAGGCAGTATTTGTAGCCCTTCATTATTTAATATTATAATTAATGATATTTTCTCTAAGATGGGAAAATGGGATACCCTGGGTAAATCACAATATACAGATGATGTAGCTTTGTCGATTAGAGGTATTAATTGCAATTTACAATAGGTCAAACAGTGGGCAGATTGATGAGAATTTTAAGCTTTCAGTCGTTAAAATACATTACGTAGTTTACAAACAGCATTAATAGACTTGCACTTGATTTTAAATTATATGATTAATATCTTGAGGAAGTGTCAGTGGTAAGATTTCTCAGTATGTGGATGGATAATAAGCTGACATGGAAGCACCTATCAGTAAAATAATTGATAAATGTAAAGGAGCTTTAAATCTCCTCAGACATCTATGTGGGTATTCTTGGGTGCAACATGAAAATCTTGTTTGACCAATTATATTTGTTTAATTGGATCTGTTCTTGATTATGTTCTGGTGCAGTAATGTTGTCTCCTGTTTTGGCTTTACTGATTGCAATGGGACAATTGCCCTCAAAGTAACAGAGGTTCGAGTTGATGTCAACATACTGGATTAATTAGCGGGGGCAAGGTAATGATCATCCAGTTAAAGGTGTGCTGGAGGACGGTTGGGGACATCACAAGAAGAGTGTTTTTTGTTGTGGGTGGCTGGGTTCTTATCACGCTGGGAATATGGGTGTATTTGATGATACAATCTGATGATGTCCCACTGTAGCTTTCTCTGTAATCCCACCTGTTTTTTTCCAATGACTTCAGTTGATTTTAGGTTACACGATCGGATTCGGTTCTGCCTGAGAGTCTGTTGGTTCATCAGTATATTACTGAAATTTATTATCATACAGTAACCATTTTTACAGATGAATCAAAAGATAAGTTAACTGGGGATGTTAGTGTGGCCGTTTTTGTGTGCCTGAATTGCAGGTAATGATAAAGAAATGACTTATAGCCATTTATCAGCATAGGAAGCAGAATTCTTTCCCAACAGTATAGGCTTACAGTGGGTGGAGGAAATTGGTCCTAATAATTAGCTCAGAATACATTTCGGTTTTGATGATTCTTAAACAGGTCATTCTGGCAGTAGGTCAGATTGACTGTTGGAAACTTGTCAAACGGTATTTCATATATAAAGTTTGATTTATATGTCTGTACATTATGGGCCCTGCACACCACACTGTTGAGGGAAATGATGGGGTTGACTGTTTAGCAACAAAAGCTGTTAAATGTTAAGCTGTGGATATAGACCTTCCACTTAGCAAATTAGAAGCTAAAGGGTTGGTAGTGTTAAGAATTAGGAGCTTATGGCAAGACGTAGGATAATGGACATAAGGACAGACACCTTTACAGAATACATAAACCTGTTGGGTTTATAGAAGAAGGGCTTAAAACAAGGGAAGGAATGATATTGACATGACATAGAAATGTCCACACTATGCTTAATTATGCCTTGTAACTAATTGGAAAACTTCATTCTGTGTCGTGTACATTTTGTCATTATGAAACTGTCAAAACACATACTATTTCAATGTGAAGCATATAAGGCTGAAGAAAAATCAAATGCAGTCTTCAGTACAATCTTTGCGAGGGTAGATAGTTTTCAGATAAAAACTTTATTCAATTATGGGACTGAATTTAAATTAATTCACAGTTTGAGCTGGAAAAGGCATGTAATAATTGTGTTAAACCGAAGGAAATGGCATATAAGGTAGCAAAGGTGAGTGGGATGTTGGATTATTGGGATGCTCTTAAAATCCAACAAAAGACAACGAAAAAAGCCATAAGAATGGTCAAGACGAAATATGAGGGCAAACTGGCCAATAATATAAATCAGGATAGTAAAAGTTTAGTTTTCAGTTCCATGAAGAGTGAAACGTAGGTGAGAGTTGATACTGCACCACTGGAAAATGATGCTGGTGAAGTAGTAATGTGGGACAAAGAAATGGCAGATGAACTTAATGAACAATCTTCACTGTCTTTTCCAGTCAGCACCGCCCCCACTTGTCCCATTTAACTTGTCTCATTACGGGTGGACTTTAGGACCCTGGGGAGCTCAGGATCCGCCGCCCGCAGCTGCTGCTGAATCCCCGGTGTTACTGTTCGGTTGACGGATGCGGTGAACGAGTTAAAATTAATCGATCGATAATTCTCATGTTGTGTTTATTTCACTCCATAGAACCATAGAACACTACAGCACAGATAACAGGCCGTTTGGCGCTTCTAGTCTGTGCAGAAACTTTATTCCGCTCGTCCCATTGACCTGCACCCAGTCCGTAACCCTTCGAACCTCTCCCATCCATATATCTATCCAATTTATTCTTAAAACTTAAGAGTGAGCCCGCATTTACCATGTCAGATGGCAGCTAGTTCCACACTCCCACCACTCTCTGAGTGAAGAAGTTTCCGCTAATATTCCCCAAACCTTTCCCCTTTCACCCTAAAGCCATGTCCTCCCGTTTTTATCTTTCTTAATCTAATCAGTAGATTAGATTTCCTAATCTACTGTCTATACACCTCATAATTTTGTAAACCTCTATCAAATCCCCCCCTCATTCTTCTACACCCAAGGAATAAAGTCCTAACCTGTTCAATCTTTCCCTGTAACTCAACTCCTGAAGACCTGGCAACATCCTAGTAAATCTTCTCTGCACTCTTTCATCTGACTGAAATCCCTCCTATAGTTAGGTGACCAGAACTGCAAATAACACTCCAAATTTGGCCTCACCAATGCCTTATACAACCTCACAATAACATCCCAACTCCTGTACTCAGTACTTTGATTTATGAATGCCAGGATGCCAAAGGCCTTCTTTACAACCCTGTCTATCTGTGACGCCAATTTCAGGGAATTATGAACCTGAACTCCCCGATCCCTTTGTTTCTCCGCACTCCTCAGTGCCCTACCATTTACTGTGTATGTCCTACCTTGGTTTGTCCTTCCAAAATGCAACACCTCACGCTTGTCTGCATTAAATTCCATCTGTCATTTTCTGGCCCATTTTTCCAGTTGATCCAGATCCCTCGGCAAGCTTTGAGAGCCTTCCTCGCTGTCCACAACGCCTCCAATCTTGGTGTCATCAGCAAAATTGCTGATCCAATTGACCACATCTATATCATTGATATAGACAACAAACAACCATAGTCCCAGCACAGATCCCTGAGGCACACCACTAGTCACAGGCCTCCAGTCTGAGAAGCAATCATCCACTACCACTCTCTGTCTTCTCCCACACAGCCAATTTCAAATCCAGTTTACAACCTCTCCATGGACACCTAGTGTCTGAACCTTCTGAAGTAACCTCCCATGTGAGACCTTGTCAAAGGCCTTACTAAATTTCATGTAGGCAACATCCACAGCCTTTCCTTCATCTACTTTCTTGGAAACCTTCTCGAAAAATTCTACAATATTTGTTAAACACGATCTACCACGCACAAAGCCATACTGACTATCCTTAATCAGCCTTTGGCTGTCCAAATACTTGTATATCCGATCTCACATAACACCTTCCAAAAATGTACCTACTACTGATGTCAGGCTCACTGGCCTGTAATTACCTGGCTTACTATTGGAGCCTTTTTTAAACAACGGAATAACAAGAGCTACCCTCCAATCCTCCAGCACTGCACCCGTGGCTGAGAACATTGTAAATATTTCTGTCAGGGCCCCGCAATTTCTACACTAGTCTCTCTCAGGGTGCGAGAAATTATCAAGTCAGGCCTGAGGGATTTATCTACCTTTATGCGCTGTAAGGCAGCAAGCACCTCCTCCTCTTTAATCTACAAATGTTCCATGACACTACTGCTTGTTTCCCTTCCTTCCATATACACTATGCCAGTTTCCTGAGTAAATACTGATGCAAAAAAACTGGTTAAGATCTCCCCCATCTCGTAAGGCTCCACACATAGACGACCACTCTGATCTTCTAGGGGACCCATTTTGTCCCTTACTATCCTTTTACTCTTAATATACTTGTAGAACCCCTTCAGGTTTTCCTTCACATTATCTGCCAAAGCCACCTCATGTCTTCTTGTTGCCTTCCTGATTTCCTTCTTTAGTATTTTCTTACGTTTTCTATACTCTTTAAGTAACTCATTTGCTCTTTGTTGCCTTTACCTGCTGTACACTTCTCTCTTTTTCTTAACCAGATCGCCAATATCCCTTGAAAACCAAGGTTCCCTATGCCTGTTAACTTTGCCTTTAACCCTGGCAGGAACATGCAAACTCTGCACTCTCAAAATTTCACCTTTGAAGGCCTTCCGCTTACTGAACACATCCTTGTCAGGAAAAAAAACTTATCCCAATCCACTCTTCCTAGATCCTTTTTCATTTCCACAAAATTGACCCTTCTCTAATTTAGAACATCAACTCGAGGACCAGACCCATCCTTATCCATAATTAACTTGAAGCTAATGACATTATGGTCACTGGACCCAAAATGTTCGCCCACACATACTTCTGTCACCTGACTGTCTGGTTTCCTAATAGGAGATCAAGTATTGCATCCTCTCTCGTAGGTACCTCTATATATTGATTTAGAAAACTTTCCTGAAAACATTTGACAAACTCCATGCCATCTAGCCCTTTTAATTTTTAGTGATTAAGGGGATCTTTATTTTTGCATTTATTTATTTTTATTTTCATTTACTTTGTGATGGTCGTTTGAAGACTATTTTAGAGTTAATTAGCAAATATTCTCTCTCTCATACACACATACTGCAATATCTTCAGGTCAGACATTTTTTACAAAAATAATTATCTAAGTTTCCATATATGCGAGAATCTGATTTTTTTGGATACTATTTTGAATATGAATCTTTTACCGTTTGGGAGTCCCAGTCAATATTGGAAAGTTAAAATCCCCTAATATTAGAACTTCCTGTTTCTTACATCGGTCTACTATCTTTATACAGGTTTGCTCCTCCAATTCTCTCTGACTATTGGGCGATCTATAATACACCCCTATTAGTGTGGTCACACCTTTCCCGTTCCTCAGCTCCACCCATATGACCTCTGTAGACAAGCCCTCCGGTCTGTCCTGTCTACACACAGCTGTGATATTTTCCCTGACTAGTAATGCCACTCCACCCCGTTTCATCCCTCCCCCTCTATCACGTCTGAAACAATGAATATTTCTATCATGCATAAACCTTAGGTGGGAGGTTAACTTTTTGTATTAATGTATTAAAAATAAATTATAAATTCTACCAATGGAACCTCTTACTAAAAGATTCATATTCAAAATAGTATCCAACAAATCAGATTCTTGCATATATGGAAACTTAGATAATTATTTTTGTAAAAAATGTCTGACCTGAAGATATTGCAGTGTGTGTGTATGAGAGAGAGAATATTTGCTAATTAACTCTAAAAAAGTCTTCAATCGACCATCACAAAATAAATGAAAATAAAAATAAATAAATGCAAAAAAAGCAGATCCCCTTAATCACTAAAAATTAAACAACATTGGGAGAGAGAACTTAATATGACCTTTGTTAATGAAGATGGTCAATTCTGCTTTGATATGTGCCAATCAGTGTTTAATTCAATTTAAAACTGTTCACTGTTGCTATTTAACAAAGGAGAGACTATCCAAAATATTTCCTGACATAGACAATTATTGCGATAGGTATAAAACTGATGTAGCCACTTTTTCACATATGTTCTGGTCATGTTCTTCATCAAAATGTTTTTGGAAATCTTTATTTTGTACAATTTCTAAAGCTCTGAAAATTAATTTACAACCTAATGTACAAACCTCTGATTTCTGTCTATACATGCAGTCCTCACATGACCTTTATCCTCCTCCACCTCACTATCTGCTCTAACACTCTTGTTCCCCTCCCTCTGCAAATCTAGTTTAACCCACTCCCCCCCGAGCAGCACTTGCAAATCTACCCGCAAGGATGTTAGTCCCCCTCCAGTTCCGGGGCAAACCGTCCCGTCGGAACAGGCCCCACCTTCCCGGGAACAAAGCCCAATTGTCCAGAAACATGAAGCCCTCCCCCCTGCACCATCTCCTTAGCCACGTATTTAGCTGCACTCTCCGCACATTTATATTTACAGGGACTTTACTCCTGACGCCGGTCCCGGGACCCGACCCGTTTACAGACCCGGAGCGGAACCGGAGCAGATTCTCAGCCACTGGTTTCCATCCCAGTTCGCGAAGAAAGGATAAAGTTTCCCCGTGAATTTATTCCCAGTGAAGGTGTGGAGATGGGACTTGGTCTCCGCGTTGTGAAATGAAACTGTCCCGGACTCGTAACTGAGATAAACTCCCACCCTCCCGGGGATGGGACCGGCAGCGAGACGGGACTCGGGGGAGGGGAGACCGGACACGTCACAATCCCGATGTAACACGTCATCAACCCGCCCGATGACCCAGAATCCGGCCTCCGGACTCAGACTGACCCATCCCTTCCTCTCCACAGGCTCTGCGGCGACTCCCAGACCCCAGTCCCGATTCCCCGTCACCTCCACCTCCCAGTAATGTCTCCCCGATGTGAATCCCTCCGATCCCAGCACACAAGGCCAGTGTGTGAATCTCTTCCCGGTGTCAGGGAGATCCCACCAGGTCAGGGTGAATCTCACACTCTTCCGATCCTCAGACACCTCGAGACACGGATTCGCCGTTTCCACATCCAGGGTGACAGAGACTGGGGGGAGAAGCAGAGAATTAGAGAGTCCCCGGGGATCGGGGGGAGACTCGGGCAGCGCGGCCCCGGGGATCGGGGGGAGACTCGGGCAGCGCGGCCCCGGGGATCGGGGGGAGACTCGGGCAGCGCGGCCCCGGGGATCGGGGGGAGACTCGGGCAGCGCGGCCCCGGGGATCGGGGGGAGACTCGGGCAGCGCGGCCCCGGGGATCGGGGGGGGGGACTCGGGCAGCGCGGCCCCGGGGATCGGGGGGGAGACTCGGGCAGCGCGGCCCCGGGGATCGTGGGGAGACTCGGGCAGCGCGGCCCCGGGGATCGTGGGGAGACTCGGGCAGCGCGGCCCCGGGGATCGGGGGGAGACTCGGGCAGCGCGGCCCCGGGGATCGGGGGGAGACTCGGGCAGCGCGGCCCCGGGGATCGGGGGGAGACTCGGGCAGCGCGGCCCCGGGGATCCGGGAAAGGCCACTGGGCCTCAGGCGCGGTCGTGTGGCCGACACGAACCTTTCCCGTTGTTTGACCCGACGAAAGCCGACGGACAATTAATGTCTCATCAAGGGTTTTATGCTAGACGGTGAGCAGAGAGACCCCTGGCCCTTGACTCCTCAGACAGGGGAAACATCCTCCCTCACTCCTGCCTGTTGACCCCTGAAAGAATTTTGTGTTTCCATGAGATCTCCTCTCATTCTTCGAAACTGGGAACAGAGAACATAGAGCAGTACAGCACAGGAACAGGCCCGTCATACAATGTTCACATTCATTTGTGAGTGTGAAGTGGGGCAGTGTGATGGTTTGAGACAGTAAAGGAGGTGATAATGGGAACCAGTAGGGGAGAGATGAATGGCAGATTGAACCAGGAGGGGGAGGGGTGGAAAGCCCGTGGGTGAACTGTGTGTGTAGACGTAATGAGAAGCTGGAGGGGGCAAAGATGGCAGATGAGGATGACTTTGTCCCCTTTCCCACAACCCCATCCCCCGCGGCCCCTCATTAGGACGAGGATGAATTTGCAGGAACCCTTAAGCAACACAGGTCTTGAAGTGTTTCAGTCTGAACCGTGGACTGTTTACTCTTTTCCGTAGAAACTTCCCAGCCTGCTGTTCCCCCAAAAATTTGTTTGTGTTACTCTGCTTTAAATATACTCAATTATTTGGCCTCCACAGCTGCCTGTGGCAGATTCACTATCCTGTGGATAAAGGAATTCCTCCTCATCTCTGTCCTAAATGGACATCCCTATAGTCAGAGGCTGTGCTTACCGTTCTCGACCCACCCACATCCTCCCAACATCAACTCTCTCCCGACAGGTGTCAGAGAGATCTGGCGAGACCATTCATCAGGACCTGTGTAGCTTGGATTACCAGCATCTGCAGAGTTTCTCATGTTTGATTTTTAAAGCAGAAGTTAATAAGTAAACTTCTTGATTGGTCCGTGTCTCCAATGTTATGGGGAGGAGGCGGGAGAATAGGGTTGATGGAGATAATAAATCAGACATTCCTCTAAACTCCCGTGAGTACAGGCCCAGAACCACCAGACAGTCCTGACATGTTAATTCTTTCATTCCCGGAATCATTCTTGTGAATCTTCTGGACCCTCTCCAATGCCAGTACGTCTTCCAATAGAAGGGACCCAAAAACTGCTCACGATACTCCAAGTGTGGTCTGACCAATTCCTTATAAAACCTCAGATTTACATCTTTGTTCTTGTATTCTAATCCTCTCGAAGTGAAAGCAAACATTGAGTTTGCCAATCTTACCACTGACACAAACTGCAAGTTAACCTACAGGGAATCCTGCACAAGGACACCCATGTCCCTTTGCACCTCTGATTTTTGAATTTCGCCCTGTTTGCAGAATTGTCTCCGCTTTTATTCCTTCGACCAAAGTCATACCTGCCTAAGTTTGTACCTGCCAAACTCTACCTGTGCTACAAGATCCTCATTCTGTATACTGGTGCATTCAAATAAGACCATAAGACAAAGCAGCAGAAGCCGGCCATTCGGCCCTTCGAATCTGCTCCGACATTTTATCATCAGCTGATCAATTCTCCCATTTAGTCCCACTCCCCCACCTTCTCACCATGACCTGTGATGCCCTGGCTACTCACATACCTATCAATCTCTGCCTTAAATACACCCAATGACCTGGCCTCCACTGCCGCAAGAAATTCACAGATTCACCACCCTCTGGCTAAAAAAATTTCTTCACATCTCCGTTCTGAATGGTCGCCCTTCAATCCTTAAGTCATGTCCTCTTGTACTAGACTCCCCCACCATGGGAAACAACTTTGCCACAACCACTCTGTCCATGCATTTTAACATTCGAAATATTTCTGTGAAGTTCCCCCTCATTCTTCTAAACTCCAAGGAGTACAGTCCAAGAACGGTCAAATGTTTTTCATATGTTAACCCTCTCATTCCCGGAATCATTCTAGCGAATCTTCTCTGAACCCTCTCCAATGTCAGAACATCCTTTCTTAAATAAGGAGCCCAAAACTGCACACAGTATTTCAAGTGAGGTCTTACCAGTGCCTTATACAGCCTCAACATCACATCCTGCTCCTATACTCTATTCCTCTAGAAATGAATGCCAACATTGCATTCGCCTTCTTCACCACCGACTCAACCTGGAGGTTAACCTTAAGGGTATCCTGCACGAGCACTCCCAAGTCCCATTGCATCTGTTCCGAATGTGCAACAACTCTCACGGGCCGAAGGGTACAAATTCGTCCCCTCCTTCTTGAGAATCGCAAGATGGCTTTTAATTCGGGTCTGGGACCCAGGAAATGAGAGAGAATCCTCAAGGTTTTTGCAATGTGTCCTGGCCCCTCAGCAAGACTAAGCCACGGATAACGGCCATTGTCTCTTGGAGACGGAATTATGTATTGAGTACTGTACTATTCATTGAAGCCCTCAGGGAATGACCGGATTGGTCTGGTTGAGGGATTGCATCATCCCAACCTGATTGACATCTGAGACCCCGTGAGTGGGGATAAAAGCGGGTCTGGGAAACAACCCCTTGAGACGCTCCAGGAGAAATGTTAGAAATCCCGTGACAGCGTTTAATAGCGACAGCCGGTGGAGGGCTCGCGTGCGTCCTTTCCCGTTGCCTGGGATTGGGGCCTTACTACGGAAGAACGGCTTCGCTAAAGAAGAGGCCACCAACGAAATTTCGAAGGATCGACATCATAAAAAGGAAAAGCTGGCAAGTTTCTAAAAACTCTCTCTTGACTCCAACCAAATGCTGAAGCCTGCATGAACTGAGTGACTTTTATATTTCCATCGGACAATACATTATCCCCTAGACAACGATAGTTATTTCTTATTGATTATTATTATACCCGCACTTTTAGATTTAGTATTGACGACGTATATTATCTGCATGTTTGCATTGATATTATTTTTGTGTATTTTTACCAATAAATACTGTTAAAAATAGTACCATCAGACTTCAACCGACCTCTCTATCTTTGCTGGTAAGTGACCCAGTTACGGGGTTAGTAACACATCTCAGAATTTTGAATTCTCTCTCCATTTAAATAATAGTCAGCCCGTTTATTTCTTCTACCAACGTGCATGACCATACACTTTTCAACATTGTATTTCATTTGCCACTTCTTTGACCATTCTCCTAATCTATCCAAGTCTCTCTGCAGACTCTCTGTTTCCTCAGCACTACCGTCCCCTCCACCTATCTTCGTATCATCAACAAACTTAGCCACAAAGCCATCTATTCCATAATCCAAATCGTTGATATACAACGTAAAAAGAAGCGGCCCCAACAAGGACCCCTGTGGAACACCACTGGTAACCGGCAGACAACCAGAATGGGATCCTTTATTCCCACTCTCTGTTTCCTGCCAATCCGCCAACGATCTGTCCACATATGTAAATTTCCCATAATTCCATGGGCTCTTATCTTGTTTGTCAGGCAGGATTTTCCTTTAAGGAAACCATGCTGAGTTTGGCCTATCTTGTCATATGACTCCGTAACCTCATCCTTGACAATTGACTCCAGAAACCTCCCAACCATTTCTCAAGCTAACAGGTCTATAATTTACATTTTGCTTCCTTGCCCCTTTCTTAAATACCAGAGTGGCATTTACAATCTTCCACTCCTCCGGAACCATGCCAGAATCTATTGACTTTTGAAAGATCATTGCTAATGCCTCCGCGATCTCCACAGCTACTTCCTTCAAAACACAAGGGTGCATTCCATCTGGTCCTGGAGATTTATCTACCCTTAGACTATTCAGCTTCCTGAGTACTTTCTCTGTCGTAATTGTGACTGCGCACGCTTCTCTTCCCTGACCCCCTTGAATGTCCGGTATACTGCTGATATCTTCCTCAGTGAGGACTGATGCAAGTACTCGTTCAGTTCCTCAGCCATCTCCTTATCTCCCATTACAATTTCTCCAGCATCATTTTCTATCGGTGCTTTCTCCACTCTCACCCGTTTTTTACTCTTTATATACTTGAAAAAGCTTTAAGTATCTTCTTTGATATTATTTGCCAGCTTCCTTTTATAGATCATCTTTTCCCTCTTAATGGCCATCGTAGTTTCCTTTTGTAAGCTTTTAAAAACTTCCCAATCCTCTGTCTTCCCACTAATTTTTATTTCCTTGAATGCCCTCTCCTTTGCTTTTACTTTGGCTTTCACTTCTCTTGTCAGCCACGGTCGCATACTTTTTCCATTCGAAAATTTCTTCTTTTTTGGAATATATCTGTCTTGCACCTTACTCACTTTTCGCATAAACTCCAGCCACTGCTGCTCTGCCGTCCTCCCACTAGTGTCCCTTTCCAGTCAAATTTGGCCAGTTCCTCTCTCGTGCCACTGTAATTTCCTTTACTCCACTGCAATACCGACACATCGGATTTCGGCTTCTCTTTCTCAAATTTCACAGTGAACTCAATCATGTTACAATCACTGCCTCCTAACGGTTCCTTCACCTCAATCTCTCTAATCACCTCTGGGTCATTACACAATATCCAATCCAGTACCTCTGATCCCCTAGTGGGCTCAACAACAAGCTGTTCTGAAAAGCCGTCTCGTAGACATTCTACAAATTCTCTCTCTTGAGATCCAGTGTTGACCTGATTTTCCCAATCCACTCGCATGTTAAAATCCCCCACAATTATCATAACACTGCCCTTCTGGCAAGCCTTTTCTATTTCCTGTTGTAATTTGTAGTCCACCTCACTGCAGCTGTTAGGAGGCCTGTAGATAACTGCCATCAGGGTCCTTTTACCCCTGTGATTTCTTAGCTCAACCCAGAAAGATTCTGCACCTTCCGATACTATGTCACCTCTTTCTAATGATTTAATATCATTTCTTGCCAATAAAGCCACGCCACCCCCTCTGCCTACCTGCCTATCCTTCCGATACACCGTGTATCCTTGGACGTTCAGCTCTCAGAGACATGCATCCTTTAGCCACGTCTCAGTGATGGCCACAAAATTATACCTGCCAATCTGTAGCTGTACGACAAGATCATCCAACTTATTCCTTATGCTGTGTGTATTTAAGTATAACACCTTAAATCCAGTATTTGGTACTCTTTGTTTTGATTGCACTGCAACTCATCCCAATGGCTGCAAATTTGCCCCATCACCTGCCTGTCCTTCCTGACATCTTTCCTACTCACTATCTTAGATTTATTTCTGTTTTCCCCCTCTTCCACTTTACCATTCCGGTTTACCATCCCCCTGACAAATTAGTTTAAACCCTCCCTAACAGCTCTATTAAACATTCCCGCTATGGTTCGGGTGTAACCCATCCTTTTTGAACAGGTAATACTTCCCCCAGAAGAGATCCCAATGATCCAAGAATCTGAAGCCCTGCCCCCTGCACCAGTCTGTCAGCCACGCATTCATCAGCCTGATCCTACTATTCTTGCCCTCGCTAGCACGTGGCACAGGTAGCAATCCTGAGATTACTACCCTGGAGGTCCTGCTTCTCAGCTTCCTTCCTAACTCCCGGAAATCTCTCTTCAGGACCTCCTCCCTTTTCCTCTCTATGTCATTGGTACCAACATGTACCAAGACAGCTGGCTGCTCGCGCTCTCCCTTCAGGATATTCTGGACCCGATCCGAGACATCCCGTACCCTGGCACCTGGGAGGCAGCACACCATGCGGGTATCTCTACCAGGCTCACAGAATCTCCTGTCCCCCTGACTATGGAATCCCCTCTGACTACCGCATTCCTCTTCTCCCTCCTTCCCTCCTGCACAACAGCGCCAGGCTCAGTGCCAGAGACCCGGTCATCGTGGCCGTCCCCTGTCAGGTCATCCCCCTCAACAGCATCCAAAACGATATACTTGTTGCTGAGGGGGGCAGCCACAGGGGTGCTCTCCACTATCCGGGCATTTCCCTTCCCTCTCCTGACAGTCACCCAGTTTTCTGACCCCTGTAGCCTAGGAATGACTACCTCCCTGTAGCTCCTGTCTATCAGCTCTTCATTTTCTCTAATCAGAATCAGAATCAGAATTAAAAAAAACTGCCTTCCTTCAGAATTTAGCTCCCACGCCGCCCTTCTTGTCCCAATCTAAAAAACACCTTCAGTCCTGTATTCATCAGCCTATTCCACACTGTCCACATGAAATTCAACAAGGCCTTTGATGTCGATGATAGACCACACTTGGAGTATTGTCTGCATTTCCGGTTCCCGAATATGGGGAGGATATCATTACACTGGACAGGAGGCTTCAGGAGGATGTTACCAGGACTGGGGGCTTGGGTTAAAAGCAGAGAGTAGGATGTTCAGGTATGACCCCTTATCGAGGTAAATAATTCATAAGGAGCTTAAATAACGTTTCTTTTTCCAAGAAATGGGGGTACAGATCCAGAGGCCTCGGATTGAAAGTGAGACGGGCAATTTTTCTGAGTGTTCTATCGGGTAACATTCTCATAGAGAGGGAGGTTTGTAAATGGAATTTGCCCTCAGACGCTGTAGAAACAGGTAAAAATAAAATATTTTAAAATAAATTTGGGCAGGTACACAGATGGGAAATGGTTAGAGGGATGGCGGGGGCAAACACACACAAATGGACATGCTCAAGAAGACAACTTAGTCTTGCAGATTGATGAAGTGGGCCGTGAGTTCAACATCCATCAAACCCTCCCAGATCATCATCCTGAGGAATCTCACCCCGGAGTCTGTCTGTGAAGTGTTGATGTGACGTCACGTCAGAGGGCAGCTCAGTGCCACTGAACAGACAGATTGGGTAAGGACGGCAGATTTCAGTCCTAAATGGGAATTTGTGCCTATTTCTGTGGCCGTGTGTCACACTTGATTGAGTTGTTTAAATGAATAAATGACTGTCTCTGAAGAGATTAGTTTCCAGGTTACTGAGGGAAATAACAACGTACATTGCTGAGGCTCTGACTACAATCTGCCAGTCCTTCCTGTGTATGTGTGTGAGTGAGCTTTGCCAGGCTGGTTATGCTGTATGTGCTTCTCCCGAGATGAAATCTTGACCCATGTCAATGCTTGTTGGTGTGTCCGAGCTAATTCTCACAATGCTTCAATGTAGTGGTCTGATCACCATAAGGCATAGGAGCCGAATTAGGCCATTTGCCTACCGTGTCTGCTCCACCATTCAATCATGGCTGATCCTTTTTTTCCCTCCTCAGCCCCAGTACCTGGTCTTCTCCCCACAACATTTGATGCTGTGTCCAATCTAGAACCTATCAAGCTCTGCCTTAAATACACAGAACAAGTTCCACAAATTCACCAGCCGCTGGCTCAAATTTCTCCGCATCTGTTTTAAATCGACTCCCCTCTATCTTGAGGCTGTGCCCTCTTGTCCTAAACTCCACCGCCATGGGAAACATCGTTTCCACATCTACTCTGTCTAGGCCTTTCAACATTCGAAAGGTTTCAATGAGATCCCCCCTCATCTTTCTAAATTCCAGCGAGTACAGACACAGAGCTATCAAACGTTCCTTGTATGATAACCCTTTCATTCCTGGAAACATCCTTATGAAATGAACCTTCTGCAATGCCAGCACATCTTTTCTTAGAAAAATTGTGCACAATACTCAAGGTGAGGCCTCACCAGTCCCTTATAAAGCCTCAGCATCACATCCCTGCTCTTGAATTGAATGCTATTCTGAACCACAGATTAACAGCCAGGAGCAACAGACTCCGGGACAGCTTCTTCAACCAGGCCATCAGACTGATTAACTCGTGTTGACACAACTGAATTTCTATGTTATATTAACCAGCCTGTTGTACATATTATTCATCATAAATTACTATAAATTGCACATTGCACATTTAGGCGGAGATGTACCATAAAGATTTTTAATCCTCATGTATATGAAGGATGTAAGTAATAAAGTCAATTGAATTCAAATCAATTACTTGTTTATTTTATTCATCCTAATCATTCTTTCAGTTCCTCTCTGTAGATATTTAAAAGCTTCCCAATCCTCCGTCTTCCTGCTAATTTTTGTTTAGTTGTATGCTCTCTCTTTTGACTTTACATTAACTTTTCTTCCCTTGTCAGCCACGGTTTTACTATTTTGCCATTTGAGCATTTATTTATTTTTGGAATACATCTATCCTTCACCTTCCTCATTTTCCTAGAAACTGACACCATTTCTGCTCTGCTCTCATCCCTACTAGCATCTCCTTCCAATTTGCTTTGGCCAACTTCTCTCTCAGACCACTGTAATTTATTTTACTTCTCTGAAATACTACAATGTAAGACTTTACTTTCTCCTCATCAAATTTCAAGTTGAACTCAGCATGTTGTGAGCACTGCCTCCTAAGGATTCTTTTAACTACTCACCCCTGGTTCAATACATAACACCCAATCCAGTAGAGCTGTTCCCCGAGTAGGCTCAACGACAAACTGCTCTAGAAAGCCATCACATTGCATTCAACAAACTCACTCTCTTGAGATCCTTTACCAACCTGATTTTCCCAATTGACCTGCATGTTGAAATCTCCCATGATTATCATAACATTGTCCTTTTCATCAGCCTTTTCTATTTCCAGTTGTAATCTGTGGGCCTCAACCCACTGACTGTTGGGAGGCCTGTATATGACTGGTGTCAGTGTCATTTTTACTTTTGCAGTTCCTTACCTCAACCCACAAGGATTCAACATCTTCCAATCCTATGTCACATCTAGCTGCTGATTTACCAGCAGAGCCACACCACCCCATCAGCCTTCCTTCCTTCCTCCGATACATTGTGTAACCTTGGACATTCAGCTCCCAACTACAACCATCCTTCAGCCACGTTTCCGTGATGGCCACAACATCATACCTGACAATCGGTATTAGTGCAACAAGATCATCCACCTTATTTCCCATACTCCATGCATTGAGATATAACAATTTATGTACTGTATCTGCTACCCTTTTTAATTCTGCATCCCTAATGCACTGATACTCACCCTGCTGGCTGTAATTTTCTCCTCGCATCTGTCCGCCATATCTGACAGTCTGACTGCACGCAATCTTTGCATTTTTACCATCAGTCCTCTCCCTTCACTCCAGTTTCAACCGCCCCCCACACCAAATTAGTTTAAATCCTACCCAACAGCTCTATGAAACCTCTCTCACCGAGAATATTGTTCTCCCTCGGGTCGAGGTGCAACCCATCCCTTCTGAGCAGGTCATTCCTCCACCAGAAGAGATCCCGATGATCCAAGAACCTGAATCCTTGTCCCCAGCACCATCTTCTCAGCCATGGTTTATCTGCCAAATTATCCTGTTTCTACCCTCACCAGCACGTGGCACAGGCAGCAATCCAGAAATTACAACCCTGGGGGTGCTGCTTCTGAGCTTTCTACCAAGCTCTCCAAATTCTTTTCAGGACCTCTTTGTTTTTACTTCCGATGTAATTGGTCCCAAAATGCAACAAGTTATCTGGCTGTTTTCCCTCCCTCTCTAAATGCTGCAGACACGATCGGAGACATCCCTGACCCTGGCACCTAGGAGGCAACATACCATTCGGGTGTCCAATTCACGTCCATACATTCTCCTGTCTGTCTCCTGACAATTGAATCCCCTGTCACTACTGCTCCCCTCTTCTCCCTCTAACAACAGTGAGAGTTGTGGTTCCAGAAGGGGGAAGACCTGCGTCAGTCAGAGTCTGCACTCACAGGGCACAGAGGACTTGTGTATTTTCCTGACAATCCCCGTCACCACACTGATACCCGCTTTTATTCCCTACAATATCATCAAAACAGTATTAACTTCCCAGCTCCTGTGGTAGATTCAAACTCATGTCCTGGTGTGTTAGTGCAGTGTGCCTGGGATCAGGACACAGTGGTTCATCTGCCAGTCCCGTGTATTGGTTGTATTGTGGCCCTGTGCTGGTGTGTTCAGGGGTCTGACATCTCCAGCTGACCATGTGACAGTGATGCCTCCCAGTGGGTGGGGTTGATGTGGAATAAACTTCAGTTCCCCTTCCGTCCATTATCGCAGCCAATCCTTGCTTCAGCTTATAAATTAATTGTGTTTCATGAATAAGTAAAAATGAATCTTTGTAAGTTTTACCTCGGTTAATGGCATCAAGTGTTTCTCTCAGCACTGTGTTCAACAAATAGAAGCAATCGAATTTTTCAACCGGTAGGGCCTCATCTGTCACTGACAATTCCTGGACATCGTCACTGATTCTGTAAATATTAAACTGCTGGTGATAAACTGGAATTTTGAAGTATTTTACAAATCCATACAGGGTTTCAGTAAAGAGCATGTCCTACCTCCTGTTCCGACGAGCTTCCTCCTGAAATAAATAAAAGCACAAATCTGATTAGACTTGGACTTAATGTCCACATCCTGAATTTCATCCAAATCATTACAAGGTGTTGAAAATTCCCACTCCCACAGTCACTCACACACACCAGCAATACAGAACCACGGGGTAAATTACAGGGAATGTTTCTGAAATTCAGACCATTACTGAGAGGATGAAACTGACAGGAAAGACAGGACAGACTGTGCATTACCATCTGGATATGACGTCAGGCTGATAGGATGGAGGAATTTAAGATCAGTGATGTATGTGATTGTGTGCGGGTGGAGGAAGTACCTCATTATGGCGAACTCGAGAGGACACAGGTGCTTGGAAGTAGTACGAAGGAGATGTTGGGTAAGTGTTTTGGAATGGGTGGAATAAGCTGCCAGCAATGACGGTGGAGGTGGATGCGATAGGGTCTTCCACAAGACTCCTACGTAGGTACATGGAGCTTAGAAAAATAGAGAGCTATGGCTTACTCGGTAATTTCTAAAGTGAGTAGATGTTTGGCACAGAACTGTGGGCCAAAGAGACTGTATTGTGCTGTAGGTTTTTTTTGTTTCTATGTTTCTATTTATGGGGAGACCTTCAGCCAAAGATAAAATGCCAGGAGGTTTTTAATAAATCCCACAAGAAATTTAGTGAAGAGGATGTGGAACTCAGTGCCACAGGAGTGGTTGAAATGGAACAGCAGAGATTGAATGTAATGGGGAGGCTGGATAAACACGTGAGGGACCAGGGAGTTTGGGGCACTGTTGCTGGGTGCAGTGAGGAGGTGGCAGGAGGCTTGTGCAGAGGGGAAATTGATAGAAGATGGACCGAATGGCCTGCTCATGACAGAGAATGGGACACAATCCCATGTAAAACTAATTCGAAAAAGTAGAGACAGTGAAAGTTTCTGTAATCTGATGGAAACCGGATATGGAGGATAAGTCTGATGTGTGGGTCACATTCTTTGTTCTTACTAATTGACAGAGAGACCCTCACACCCACCGCACCAGACACACTCACAGCCTGTGACTGGAACTGGGAGTTAATGTGAGTTTTAGAGGATATTTAATGTGGTAATTAAGGAAACGGTCAGCAGCTCTGTGTTATGATCAGAGTAAATCATTTCAGAAAAGATTGCATTCTGTCCTGGGATGTATAGAAGTTGTGGAAGTCATGTTTTGGGACAACAACCCTGAATAGTTGCATCAATTGTCTGGTGAGAAACAGTTTACTGCCATTTGTAAATGCTGTGTGTAGGAGTAACACGTCTGTTTTCTATCTGCATTGTATTCTGTGTTATGTGTTTATTACGATAACCAGTCACGTGAGTGGGGACGTGGTAAAAGCGAAGGGAATAAGTTACGTATTCGTACTTTGTTCTGGGCTGTTTTGACCCTGGGACTGGTAGATGTCATATCTTTTGTTGACCGATTCACTGCAGTTTAATTTACGATGAATTATGCTGAAATTTCATCATTTAAATATTGTATGTTGCTGATAAAGGATCGAATATCAATCTCCGATATTTAGAATGTCATTCGCGGAGTGATCGGAGGTTCGTCATGCAAGGAGAACACTGTGTGAGGACACCAGCAGCGGCAATTGATTTGGTAGAATTGGCCGCTGTGCTGTGTTTATTTCAAATATACCACTGTTCATTTAGTTCAATTATACAGAAATAAATTGAAATGTAATCCCTCACCTTGAGAAACATCACACTGTCTTTTTGATCCATCTGTTCCTTTAACTTAGTGATTTCCTCTTGAATAATCCTTATATTCTCTTGAATCTTAAGAAGATTTTTCTCCATTGGGTTGAGAATCCTCTTCTCTTCTTCTCTGAGATCCCTGAGTAAGCTCTGCTCTTTCTCAGTGATAATCTGGCGCAGTTCAGCAAACTGGGATGTGATGTGGGTCTGAACGCTGTGTGACTGTTTCTGTCGAATGAAAGGTGAAGATTAGTTTACTGCATTGCTGTGTTGTATTTCCTTATGACATTAAAGTGACCATTCAGTCCATTCAGGTCCATACTACTTCTGAGACATTCCCGTCAACTCCATTTCCTCACGCTTTCCTGAAACCTATTCTCCCTCAATGACCCATTAACTCCCACCTGATTCACATACACCCTCCACCACCTTCACAGGGTTAATTGTAGTTAACCATTCATCCAGTATGTCCTTGGGATGTGTCTGAAACTGTCATGGGCACAGGGAGAGCATGCAAACTCCACACAGACAGCAGCAGAGGTCAGGATCGAACCCAGGTCACTGGAGCTGCGATACTCGGCTATTCTGCATTAAATGGAGCAAAACTCGACAGTAATATCAGAAATTCCGCTCAGGAAGCCTCACCTGAACTCCGGAAATCTTCTCTTTCTGTTGCTGCTCCTTTTCCTGGAAGTCTGATTTCTTTTTTGTGAGAGTGTCTAAGGAAGATTTTAGCTGATCCTGGACGTCAGAGAGTGAAGGAAATAGAAACAAAGATGCATCAAAAGAAACAATGATCAAACCCGATTATCACACAAAATGCCGGAGGAACTCAGTGAGTCAGGCAGCATCTACTCGGGGGAAATAAACAGTCGGTGTTTCGGGATGAGAACCTTCATTTGGACTGGGTAGGAATGGGTCAGAAGCCAGAATAAAAAGGTTGGGGATGAGAACCAGCTGACAGGTGACGGGTGAGACAACGTGAGGGGGAACGTGGGGGAGGGTGATGAAGTGAGAAGCTGGGAGGGGACAGGTGGAAGAGGTAAAGGGCTGGAGAAGAAGGAATCTAATACGAGAGGACAATCGACCATGGAAGAAACGGGAGGAACTGGGCTGTTTGAGGCCCTGAATGGTGACGAGGGAGGAGGTTAGGAGTCAGGTGTAGCACTTGTCCCGTTTGCAGGTGTCGGTGCCAGGAGGGAGATCAGTGGGGAGGAGAGAGTGGATCAGGGCGATACAGGACGTGGACCGCGATCCGAATAGAGATCGGAGAGTTGCGGGGTGCGGAGGTGGGCTGTAGGACAGAGAGATGCTAGAATCCCGTTGGAGATGGGGGAAGTTGCAGAAAATGATGTGTTAGTTATCTAGGCTCGTGTAATGGTATGTAGGAGAAAGGAAATGTGTTAAGTATTAAATTAATGTTAGTTTTACCGTGTAGATTTTAACAGCTTCTTTAATCGGCCTGAAGCGGTGCTCTCTGTGTTCCTCCGCCACTGCACAGATCACACAGATCAGTGTCTTGTCCGTTTCACAAAACAGCTTCAGTTCTTCCTCATGTTCCTCGCAGTGACGTTTACTTTCCTTCCCTTTCGGGTTCAGGTTTAGATTTCGAAATTTTTCTGCCAGATTTGCTAAGGCCCGATTCACCCTGAGGGTGCGGTCAGCAAACTCCTCTCTACATTCCGGGCAGGAGTTTCTCTGCTCTCTTTCCCAACACAGTGTGATACAAGAGCGACAGAAGTTGTGTCCGCACTCCAGTGATACCGGATCGGTGAAGAAATCCAGGCAGACGGGACAAATTACCTCCTCGCTCAAACTCTCGACCGGTCCTTTCGAAGCCATGTTAACTCCAGCACTTCCTGATTCAGAATGTTTTCACTTTCGGGGAGCGGCTGATCCCCTGCAGTACCGCGATTGTCCACTACGCGCGCTGCAGACTCAGGGAATGAACATGGTTTTGCTGGATGTGTTCAGTGGAAATTCTGGCCATTTCTATGTTTAGTGTGGGATCAAAAACACATTAAACAGGCAACAGATAAGAAAACGCGGCCATGAACTGTCTAAGCCCGGCTACGAGCGGAGGACGGTCGGCCGTTTGGCTACCAACCGCATCTCTTAAAAACCCAGTGCGACAAAAACGTCAGCTGAATCTCCAAAGGCCTCATCCCTGCGGTCGGAAGGACCTTCCCCTGGAAGACGATTGAAGTCCTGCGCTGAAAGGAGAAGCCATGTGTCCCCCCGGGGGTGGTTCACTACTACAATAACTGTGAGGCTTCCTCAGCCAACCCGGCCACTCCCTGTCCAGTGTAGAGGATCCCTGTAGTTCCAATGGTGTCCCTGTAGTCTGGAATGTGTCAGTCGGCAGCATTCCTGTATGACAGGGTTTCCCAAATTTTTTTTAATGCCAAAGACCAATACCAGTAACCGTGGACCCCAGGTTGGGAACCCCTGCTCTCCGGACATCTCGATTTGATGGCAGGCCAACAAGTTTCGAGCGTCTTTCCCCGAGTTGATGATCTTCCAGCAGCACTCGCTGTCCGTTTTCCTGCGCGTCCTGGGAACAGCCCGAGGATCAGAGAGCCTTCTGTCACGCAGCTGCTGTGGCACAGGCCCTTGCATCTATCTCCACAGATCTTCGCCAGCCCACAGACCGCAAAGAGGTGAGTGACCGTCTCGTCTCCACTGCAGTAATCTCGGGGCAGCGCGCTGTGGGACTGATCTCCGGGCATGCAGCAAGGATCAGACTGGGAGGGGCCCTCTCGTCTCCACTGCAGTAATCTCGGGGCAGCGCGCTGTGGGAGTGATCTCCGGGCATGCAGCAAGGATCAGACTGGGAGGGGACCTCTCGTCTCCACTGCAGTAATCTCGGGGCAGCGCGCTGTGGGAGTGATCTCCGGGCATGCAGCAAGGATCAGACTGGGAGGGGCCCTCTCGTCTCCACTGCAGTAATCTCGGGGCAGCGCGCTGTGGGAGTGATCTCCGGGCATGCAGCAAGGATCAGACTGGGAGGGGACCTCTCGTCTCCACTGCAGTAATCTCGGGGCAGCGCGCTGTGGGAGTGATCTCCGGGCATGCAGCAAGGATCAGACTGGGAGGGGCCCTCTCGTCTCCACTGCAGTAATCTCGGGGCAGCGCGCTGTGGGAGTGATCTCCGGGCATGCAGCAAGGATCAGACTGGGAGGGGACCTCTCGTCTCCACTGCAGTAATCTCGGGGCAGCGCGCTGTGGGAGTGATCTCCGGGCATGCAGCAAGGATCAGACTGGGAGGGGCCCTCTCGTCTCCACTGCAGTAATCTCGGGGCAGCGCGCTGTGGGAGTGATCTCCGGGCATGCAGCAAGGATCAGACTGGGAGGGGCCCTCTCGTCTCCACTGCAGTAATCTCCGGGCAGCGCGCTGTGGGAGTGATCTCCGGGCATGCAGCAAGGATCAGACTGGGAGGGGCCCTCTCATCTCCACTGCAGTAATCTCGGGGCAGCGCGCTGTGGGAGTGATCTCTGGGCATGCAGCAAGGATCAGACTGGGAGGGACCCTCTCGCCGCCAGACAGGTGAGGTCCTGGTGCCTGTTGGTGAGATCTGGTGATGAGGCATTCTGCCAGATGGTCTGAACTTTCTGCTCAGGGAACCACTCCACTGTGTCCATCCAGTCCTTCTCCTGCAGTAACTGCAGGACATTCCGTGCTGACCACTGTCTGGTGTTCTTGTGGTCAAAGTTGCTGGGCTGAAAGAACTGTCACCAGTTTCATTCACACTAGGTTCACATGGAGAAGCTTCCTGATTGAGACAGACACAGTCTCACAGGGTATTTACAGGGTAGGGGCAGGAATGAGGTTTCTCCTGGCTGGGCAGTGGAACCAGGGATCACAGAGTCAAAATCCGAGACTCAGCAGGACTGAGATGAGGAGAAATTTCCCCAACACAGTGCAGTGAATATTTGGAGTTTTCTCCACAAGTTTTCTAAATCAAACTGACATATTTAGGGGCTTGGCGATGTTGGGAACGTTGCAGGAAAGTGGCGCTGAGGGCAAAGATCAGCCATGTTCTGAGTGAGGGGCAGAATAGCGCAATGGGCCGAATGGCAGCGCCTGCTCCTGTTCCTTATCTTCAAAATCACGAGTTGACCTTTGCACCTTGTTCTGCCTTGGCCTTCAGCCTGTCAGATTGCAAAGGGGAGCGGTGAGAGCTCCAGAGATCCATCAGCAGCCGCTGCGGTTATTTCATGCTCTTCTTATTTATCGCTTTTTTGCATTTGCACAGTTTGTTACCTTCAGCACTCTGGCTGATCTTTCACTGCCTGCAGGCTGTAGGGCAGGCTTGAGGGACGGATCACAGTGATACTCGACAGAGTACCACATTTACTCTCCACAATCCCTTTGGTCCCGGATTGGGCAGGCCAGAGGGGAGTGATCACAGTGATACTCGACAGAGTACCACATTTACTCTCCACAATCCCTTTGGTCCCCGATAGGTCAGGCCAGAGGGGACAGATCACAGTGATACTCGACAGAGTACCACATTTACTCTCCGCAATCCCTTTGGTCCCGGATAGGGCAGTCCAGAGGGGACGGATCACAGTGATACTCGACAGAGTACCACATTTACTCTCCACAATCCCTTTGGTCCCGGATAGGCAGGCCAGAGGGGACGGTGATACAGGCGGCTGTGATCAGGCTCACCACACAGGCAGGCTCTTTTCTCACTGCTGTAATCAGGTAGATGGTACACGAGCCTCAGGACTCGCCCCACCAGGGTCAGGAACAGTTACTACCCCTCAGCCATCAGTCTGTGGAACAATACAGGATAACTGCACTCACTTGCTATCCATAGGGATGCTCCCATAACAAATCATCGTACTGGGACTGTCTCAAAATGAGTGAAATAAGAGGTGCTTTGACTGAGACAGATCACATTCCTGTCTCAGAATTAGAGAAATTCAATCTCACAGGATATTTACAGCGGAAGGGCTGGAATGATGTTTCCCATAAGGTGTGGAACCTGCGCTCACAGACTCAAAATCCGAGGACAACTCAGCAGGTCTGAGATGAGGAGAAATTTCTTCACCCAGTGTGCAGTGAATCATTGCAATTATCTCCACAAGGTTTCTAAATTGAATAGACATATCCTGGGGCTCAGCGGTGATGGGAAGTTGCAGGAAAGTGGTGCTGAGGTCAAAAGTCAAGCATGTTCTGAGTGAAGGGCAGAAAAGTCGCAGGGGGCCAAATGGCCACGCCTTCTCTATTTCTGATTTTCTGAAACACGAGTTTACCTTTGCGCCTCACTGTTTCTTGTCCTGTCAGATTGAACAGGGAGCGCTGAGAGCACCGGACATCTATCGGCAGCCGCTGCGGTTATTTCATGTTCTCGTTGTTTATTTGCATTGACGAAGTTTGTTGTCTTCTGCACTCTGGTTGATCTTTCAGTGATCCAGGTATAGTTACCGTTCTGTAGCTTTGCTCTGTATGTTTGTAGGAGTTGTATGTGGCGACTTATATGTAGTCTGTTAGTTTTTGGAATAGTCGCTTGGGGAATCTGAAGTGGAGGAGTATTTGGGGCTTATTTAAAATTAGACATAGATATTATCCAAACAGTGTTTATTTGACAAGGGTTAATTCCGATATTGAAACTAACTGTTCTTTTTGTGGTTTATATCCAGAGAATTTATTTCATCTGTTTTGGGATTGTGAATATGTTAAAACATTTTGGGTTGATGTTTGTCAATTTATAGATCAATATATTAATGTGGATTTTACTTTTTTTTGAAAATGTCTTATTTGGGTTTACTAATAACACCAAATCTCATAGGGATCATTTCTTTATCTTTTGTTAATTTACAGCAAATTTTATATCCATAAATGCAATCACAGCAATAAGAAACCATTTATATTTTGATGTCAGACTTCAAACTATACTTTTATACTCTGAAAACTTCCCATAGCCAGAAGGCTGTAACGTCTGTACAAATTTGTCAACGTTTTGGGTTATCACTGTAAATGTTCCTGTTTTATGACTCCTCTTAGATATAGTTCCTTCTGTCCAACAGTATTTAGAGTGGATTTCCTTGTTTATTTGTATATTTAAAGTTAATAGTTATATATTTGTTGCTGCTTTTGTGTGACTCCCTGGCTTTGTTAGCATATGTTTAGTGTTTCTGTTTTTGATTGTGTTTAATAAAAATTTAAAAAAATTAAAAATAATAATAAAATTTACTTTGAACTTTGAGCCTCGGGGAACTTGCTTTGATTCTGGGAACAAACAGTGACTGACATCTCCAGCTCCCGGCAGCAGCCCTCCCTCGGACACAGACACAGCCAATCAGAGAACACCGCTGGGAGACTCTTCCCTCCATTGGCTGAGGGGTGTCAGTGGGCGGGACGCTGAGCGCCCGGCCGGGCCGGGGTTTGGAACCGGGGCCGAGTGAGGCCAGAGAACGGGAGCTGCGCCTCGGGTTTCGGCTGCACCACCGGCGGGTCACGAATCCTTTCGAAGGCAGAGCTGAAGAGACCGGCGGAGATTCCGTGAGATGTTTCAGCTACACGGAGGGCGCCCGGCCTTTCCTCGCCGAGGATCGGGGCCTGTTGTCTGGAGTTGTCTCCCAGACCCGTCCCTTCCTGCTGGGAGACGGGAGCTGTCCCGCAGCGGCTGCCGATGGATCTCCGGAGCTCTCACCGCTCCCCTGTGCAATCCGAACGGCTGAAAACCAAGGGAGAACAAGGCGTAAAGGTAAACTCGTGCTTTAGAAAATAAGTAACAGGAGCATGCCTGGCCACTCGGCCCGTTGCGCCTATTCCACCCTTTCCTCAGAATAGTCCTTTCTTTTTAAATCTTTTTATTGATTTTAAACAAACATAAATGAAACATGAATACAAAGAGCTTGCGAGTACATAATTAATAGGTTAAGGTATAAATATAAATAGATGATAATAACCTCCCAAACTCATAGTGGTTACAAAAAATGGAGAAAATAAGAAACCCTCCCCCCCAAAAAAATGAAAAAAATCCTAACCGACATGGGCCATTGCATTATATCAATTATACACAGTAGCGTCAGTAACTCCGCACCTCCATCCAAATAATTAAGGATAATAAAAGTAAGGTTTAGGAAAAGTCAGTTTAGCTTATATGAAAATGTTGAATAAATGGTCTCCAAGTTTCTTCAAATTTAACTGAAGGGACAAAGACAACACTTGTAATTTTTTCTAAACTCAAACAAGTAATAGTTTGAGAAAACCACTGATATATAGTTAGAGGATTAATTTATTTCCAATTCAATAGGATAGATCTTCTAGCCATTAATGTAACAAATGTAATCATCCGCCGGGCTGAGGGGGGATAAACGACTATTATCCACCATTGGTAAACCGAAAATTGCAGTAATAGGATGCGGTTGCAATTTGATATTCAGAACTGTTGAAATAATACCAAAAAGATCTTTCCAATAATTTTGCAAACAGGGGCAAGTCCAGAATATGTGGGTCAATGAAGCGACTTCAGAATGACATCTGTCACTGGTTGGATTAACATAAGAATAAAATCGAGCGAGTTTATCCTTGGACATGTGAGCCCTATGAACAATCTTAAATTGTATTAGGCATGTTTAGCACAAATAGAAGAAGCATTGACTAATTGTAAAATTTTCTCCCACTGCTCTGTGGGTATAAGACAGTGAAGTTCTTTTTCCTATTCCTTCTTAATTATTTCTGATACTCCTGGCTGAATTTTCATGATCATATGATAAATGATGGCTACTTAACCCTTCTGGCAAGGATTCAGAGCTAGAATTTTTTCTGTAATGTCCATTGGACATAATTTCAGAAAATACTAACATTTTAGAAATTTCTAACTTGCAAGTATCTAAAAAAATATGAGTTTTATGTTGGATAGCTGTTCAAAGGACATAAAACTGTTATCTAAAAATAGATAACGAAAACATGTTATACCTTTCGTTTTCCAAAACACAAAGGCTTGGTCCATAAAAGAGGGCTGGAAAAAGAAGTTAGATATAATAGGGCTTGATTATTCAAGTCAAAAAAATTACAAAATTGAAACCATATTCTTAATGTATGTTTAACTATAGGATTAGTCATTTGTTTATTCAGTTTAGATAAAGCAAAAGGAAGCGAAGATCCTAAAATAGAAAACAATGAGAAGTCTTGTACAGATTTACACTCCAGATTTACCCATTGTGGGCAAGGTACTATGACCGATTCTTGTGTCCAAAATATTAAATATTGAATATTAACTGCCCAATTGTAAAATCTCAGGTTTGGCAAAGCAAATCCACCTTCCTTCTTAGGCTTCTATAAATATTTTTTACTTAATCTAGGATTTTTATTCTGCCACTCATATGAGGATGTTTTGGAGTCAATAATATCAAAAAAAAGATTTAGGAATACAAATTGGTAATGCTTGGAAAAAATATAAAAATTTGGGTAATACTATCATCTTGATAGTATTAATTCGACCAACCAATGACAGAGATAATGGGGACCACCTGGTAACAAGTTGCTTGATTTGTTCAATTAAAGGTAAAAAATTAACTTTAAATAAACCGTTATGTTTCTTGGTAATTTTAATACCCAAATAAGTAAAATATCTGTGACAACTTTAAATGGTAAGTGTTTATAAAATGGAACTTGCATATTTAATGGAAATATTTTACTCTTATTAAAATTCATTTTGTAGCCAGAAAAGCTACTAAACTGAGCAAGCAAGGATAAAATAGCAGGAATAGATCTCTTAGGGTCAGATATGTATAGTAACAAATCATCAGCATATAATGATAACTTATAAGTCCCTTACCCACGGGTAATACCAAAAATATTAGGTGATTCACGAATGGCAATGGCTGGAGGTTCCAAAGCAATGTCAAATAATAGAGGACTTAAAGGGCAGCCTTGCCTCGTACCACGGGACAACTGAAAAAAAGATCTTTGATTATTGGTAAGAACCGAAGCCAAAGGTTTATAATACATTAATTTAATCCATGATATAAATTTTAAACTAGAATTACAATTCTGCAACGTATTAAATAAATATAGCCATTCAAATCTATTGAACGCTTCTTCAGCATCTAAGGCAATGACATTCTGGTATTTCAGATGAAGAATTATCAATTATATTAATTAATTTTCTAATGTTAAAAGATGAATAACAGGTTTTAATAAATCCAGTCTGATCTTCAGAGATAATTTGAGGTAATACATTTTCTAATGTAGTGGCCAAAATTTTGGTAAAAATCTTAGAATCCGTATTCAGCAAGGATATTGGCCGATAGGATGCACATTCAGTGGAGTCTTTATCTTTTTTAAGAATTGGAGAAATAGAGGCATCATAAAAAGATTGTGGTTATTTACCTACAGTTAACGCATCTTTAAAAATTTTACAAAGCCAAGGAGCGAGTATAAAAGAAAACGATTTAAAATATTCAGCAGTATAACTGTCCAGATCAGGGGCTTTACCTGAATACATTGAAAAAGGAAGTGGGTTCCCCTTTACAGACCCTGACCGGGGACTTGCCTGCACTCCTCAGGGTTACATATGGCACCTCTCAGACAGGGACAGGGAGTGGGTTCCCCTTTCCAGACCCTGCCTGGGGACTTGTGCCACTCCTCAGGGTTATATATGGCACCTCTCGGGCAGGGACAGGGAGTGGGTTCCCCTTTCCAGACCCTGCCCGGGGACTTGTGCCACTCCTCAGGGTTATATATGGCACCTCTCAGACAGGGACAGGGAGTGGGTTCCCCTTTCCAGACCCTGCCCGGGTACTTGTGCCACTCCTCAGTGTTATATATGGAACCTCTCGGGCAGGGACAGGGAGTGGGTTCCCCTTTCCAGACCCTTCCCGGGAACTTGTGCCACTCCTCAGGGTTATATATGGAACCTCTCGGACAGGGACAGGAAGTGGGTTCCCCTTTCCAGACCCTTCCCGGAGACTTGTGCCACTCCTCAGGGTTATATATGGAACCTCTCGGGCAGGGACAGGGAGTGGGTTCCCCTTTCCAGACCCTGCCCGGGTACTTGTGCCACTCCTCAGTGTTATATATGGAACCTCTCGGGCAGGGACAGGGAGTGGGTTCCCCTTTCCAGACCCTGCCCGGGTACTTGTGCCACTCCTCAGGGTTATACATGGAACCTCTCGGACAGGGACAGGGAGTGGGTTCCCCTTTCCAGACCCTTCCCGGGGACTTGTGCCACTCCTCAGGGTTATACATGGCACCTCTCGGGCAGGGACAGGGAGTTGGTTCCCCTTTCCAGACCCTGCCCGAGGACTTGTGCCACTCCTCAGGGTTATATGAGGAACCTCTCGGACAGGGACAGGGAGTGGGGTCCCCTTTCCAGACCCTGCCCGAGGACTTGTGCCACTCCTCATGGTTATATGTGGAACCTCACGGACAGGGACAGGGAGTGGGTTCCCCTTTCCATACCCTGCCCGGGGACTTGTGCCACACCTCAGGGTTAGAAATGGAACCTCTCGGGCAGGGACAGGGAGTGGTTTCCCCTTTCCAGACCCTGCCCTGGGACTTGTGCCACTCCTCAAGGTTATATATGGAACCTCTCGGACAGGGACAGGGAGTGGGGTCCCCTTTCCAGACCCTGCCGGAGGACTTGTGCCACTCCTCAGGGTTATATGTGGAACCTCTCGGACAGGGACAGGGAGTGGGTTCCCCTCTCCAGACCCTGCCCGAGGACTTGTGCCACTCCTCAGGGTTATATATTGAACCTCTCGGACAGGGACAGGGAGTGGGTTCCCCTTTCCAGACCCTGCCCGGGGACTTGTGCCACTCCTCAGGGTTATATATGGAACCTCACGGATAGGGACAGGGAGTGGGTTCCCCTTTCCATACCCTGCCCGGGGACTTGTGCCACTCCTCAGTGTTATATATGGAACCTCTCGGACAGGGACAGGGAGTGGGTACCCCTTTCCAGACCCTGCCCGGGGACTTGTGCCACTCCTCAGGGTTATATATGGAACCTCTCGGACAGGGACAGGGAGTGGGTTCCCCTTTCCAGACCCTGCCCGGGGACTTGTACCACTCCTCAGGGTTATATATGGAACCTCTCCGACAGGGACAGGGAGTGGGTTCCCCTTTCCAGACCCTGCCCGGGGAAGTGCCACTCCACAGGGTTATATATGGAACCTCTTGGGCAGGGACAGGGAGTGGGTTCCCCTTTCCAGACCCTGCCCGGGGACTTGTGCCACTCCTCAGGGTTATATATGGCACCTCTCAGACAGGGACAGGGAGTGGGTTCCCCTTTCCAGACCCTTCCCGGGTATTTGTGCCACTCCTCAGGGTTATATATGGCACCTCTCAGACAGGGACAGGGAGTGGGTTCCCCTTTCCAGACCCTGACCGGGGACTTGTGCCACTCCTCAGGGTTATATATGGAACCTCTCGGGCAGGGACAGGGAGTGTGTTCCCCTTTCCAGACCCTGACCGGGGACTTGTGCCACTCCTCAGGGTTATATATGGAACCTCTCGGGCAGGGACAGGGAGTGGGTTGCCCTTTCCAGACCCTGCCCGGGGACTTGTGCCACTCCTCAGGGTTATATATGGAACCTCTCGGGCAGGGACAGGGAGTGGGTTGCCCTTTCCAGACCCTGACCGTTGACTTGTGCCACTCCTCACGGTTATATATGGAACCTCTCGGGCAGGGACAGGGAGTGGGTTCCCCTTTCCAGACCCTGCCCGAGTACTTGTGCCACTCCTCAGTGTTATATATGGAACCGCTCGGGCAGTGACAGGGAGTGGGTTCCCCTTTCCAGACCCTGCCCGGGTACTTGTGCCACTCCTCACGGTTATACATGGAACCTCTCGGACAGGGACACGGAGTGGGTTCCCCTTTCCAGACGCTGCCTGGGGAAGTGCCACTCCACAGGGTTATATATGGAACCTCTTGCGCAGGGACAGGGAGTGGGTTCCCCTTTCCAGACCCTGCCCGGGGACTTGTGCCACTCCTCAGGGTTATATATGGCACCTCTCAGACAGGGACAGGGAGTGGGTTCCCCTTTCCAGACCCTTCCCGGGGACTTGCCTGCACTCCTCAGGGTTACATATGGCACCTCTCAGACAGGGACAGGGAGTGGGTTCCCCTTTCCAGACCCTGCCTGGGGACTTGTGCCACTCCTCAGGGTTATATATGGCACCTCTCGGGCAGGGACAGGGAGTGGGTTCCCCTTTCCAGACCCTGCCCGGGGACTTGTGCCACTCCTCAGGGTTATATATGGCACCTCTCAGACAGGGACAGGGAGTGGGTTCCCCTTTCCAGACCCTGCCCGGGTACTTGTGCCACTCCTCAGTGTTATATATGGAACCTCTCGGGCAGGGACAGGGAGTGGGTTCCCCTTTCCAGACCCTTCCCGGGAACTTGTGCCACTCCTCAGGGTTATATATGGAACCTCTCGGACAGGGACAGGAAGTGGGTTCCCCTTTCCAGACCCTTCCCGGAGACTTGTGCCACTCCTCAGGGTTATATATGGAACCTCTCGGGCAGGGACAGGGAGTGGGTTCCCCTTTCCAGACCCTGCCCGGGTACTTGTGCCACTCCTCAGTGTTATATATGGAACCTCTCGGGCAGGGACAGGGAGTGGGTTCCCCTTTCCAGACCCTGCCCGGGTACTTGTGCCACTCCTCAGGGTTATACATGGAACATCTCGGACAGGGACAGGGAGTGGGTTCCCCTTTCCAGACCCTTCCCGGGGACTTGTGCCACTCCTCAGGGTTATAAATGGCACCTCTCGGGCAGGGACAGGGAGTGGGTTCCCCTTTCCAGACCCTGCCCGAGGACTTGTGCCACTCCTCAGGGTTATATGAGGAACCTCTCGGACAGGGACAGGGAGTGGGGTCCCCTTTCCAGACCCTGCCCGAGGACTTGTGCCACTCCTCATGGTTATATGTGGAACCTCACGGACAGGGACAGGGAGTGGGTTCCCCTTTCCATACCCTGCCCGGGGACTTGTGCCACACCTCAGGGTTATATATGGAACCTCTCGGGCAGGGACAGGGAGTGGTTTCCCCTTTCCAGACCCTGCCCTGGGACTTGTGCCACTCCTCAAGGTTATATATGGAACCTCTCGGACAGGGACAGGGAGTGGGGTCCCCTTTCCAGACCCTGCCGGAGGACTTGTGCCACTCCTCAGGGTTATATGTGGAACCTCTCGGACAGGGACAGGGAGTGGGTTCCCCTTTCCAGACCCTGCCCGAGGACTTGTGCCACTCCTCAGGGTTATATATTGAACCTCTCGGACAGGGACAGGGAGTGGGTTCCCCTTTCCAGACCCTGCCCGGGGACTTGTGCCACTCCTCAGGGTTATATATGGCACCTCTCAGACAGGGACAGGGAGTGGGTTCCCCTTTCCAGACCCTGCCCGGGTACTTGTGCCACTCCTCAGTGTTATATATGGAACCTCTCGGGCAGGGACAGGGAGTGGGTTCCCCTTTCCAGACCCTTCCCGGGAACTTGTGCCACTCCTCAGGGTTATATATGGAACCTCTCGGACAGGGACAGGAAGTGGGTTCCCCTTTCCAGACCCTTCCCGGAGACTTGTGCCACTCCTCAGGGTTATATATGGAACCTCTCGGGCAGGGACAGGGAGTGGGTTCCCCTTTCCAGACCCTGCCCGGGTACTTGTGCCACTCCTCAGTGTTATATATGGAACCTCTCGGGCAGGGACAGGGAGTGGGTTCCCCTTTCCAGACCCTGCCCGGGTACTTGTGCCACTCCTCAGGGTTATACATGGAACCTCTCGGACAGGGACAGGGAGTGGGTTCCCCTTTCCAGACCCTTCCCGGGGACTTGTGCCACTCCTCAGGGTTATACATGGCACCTCTCGGGCAGGGACAGGGAGTGGGTTCCCCTTTCCAGACCCTGCCCGAGGACTTGTGCCACTCCTCAGGGTTATATGAGGAACCTCTCGGACAGGGACAGGGAGTGGGGTCCCCTTTCCAGACCCTGCCCGAGGACTTGTGCCACTCCTCATGGTTATATGTGGAACCTCACGGACAGGGACAGGGAGTGGGTTCCCCTTTCCATACCCTGCCCGGGGACTTGTGCCACACCTCAGGGTTATATATGGAACCTCTCGGGCAGGGACAGGGAGTGGTTTCCCCTTTCCAGACCCTGCCCTGGGACTTGTGCCACTCCTCAAGGTTATATATGGAACCTCTCGGACAGGGACAGGGAGTGGGGTCCCCTTTCCAGACCCTGCCGGAGGACTTGTGCCACTCCTCAGGGTTATATGTGGAACCTCTCGGACAGGGACAGGGAGTGGGTTCCCCTTTCCAGACCCTGCCCGAGGACTTGTGCCACTCCTCAGGGTTATATATTGAACCTCTCGGACAGGGACAGGGAGTGGGTTCCCCTTTCCAGACCCTGCCCGGGGACTTGTGCCACTCCTCAGGGTTATATATGGAACCTCACGGATAGGGACAGGGAGTGGGTTCCCCTTTCCATACCCTGCCCGGGGACTTGTGCCACTCCTCAGTGTTATATATGGAACCTCTCGGACAGGGACAGGGAGTGGGTACCCCTTTCCAGACCCTGCCCGGGGACTTGTGCCACTCCTCAGGGTTATATATGGAACCTCTCGGACAGGGACAGGGAGTGGGTTCCCCTTTCCAGACCCTGCCCGGGGACTTGTACCACTCCTCAGGGTTATATATGGAACCTCTCCGACAGGGACAGGGAGTGGCTTCCCCTTTCCAGACCCTGCCCGGGTACTTGTGCCACTCCTCAGGGTTATATATGGAACCTCTCGGACAGGGACAGGGAGTGGGTTCCCCTTTCCAGACCCTGCCTGGGGAAGTGCCACTCCACAGGGTTATATATGGAACCTCTTGGGCAGGGACAGGGAGTGGGTTCCCCTTTCCAGACCCTGCCCGGGGACTTGTGCCACTCCTCAGGGTAATATATGGAACCTCTCAGACAGGGACAGGGAGTGGGTTCCCCTTTCCAGACCCTTCCCGGGTATTTGTGCCACTCCTCAGGGTTATATATGGCACCTCTCAGACAGGGACAGGGAGTGGGTTCCCCTTTCCAGACCCTGACCGGGGACTTGTGCCACTCCTCAGGGTTATATATGGAACCTCTCGGGCAGGGACAGGGAGTGTGTTCCCCTTTCCAGACCCTGACCGGGGACTTGTGCCACTCCTCAGGGTTATATATGGAACCTCTCGGGCAGGGACAGGGAGTGGGTTGCCCTTTCCAGACCCTGCCCGGGGACTTGTGCCACTCCTCAGGGTTATATATGGAACCTCTCGGGCAGGGACAGGGAGTGGGTTGCCCTTTCCAGACCCTGACCGTTGACTTGTGCCACTCCTCACGGTTATATATGGAACCTCTCGGGCAGGGACAGGGAGTGGGTTCCCCTTTCCAGACCCTGCCCGAGTACTTGTGCCACTCCTCAGTGTTATATATGGAACCTCTCGGGCAGTGACAGGGAGTGGGTTCCCCTTTCCAGACCCTGCCCGGGTACTTGTGCCACTCCTCACGGTAATACATGGAACCTCTCGGACAGGGACACGGAGTGGGTTCCCCTTTCCAGACCCTGCCTGGGGAAGTGCCACTCCACAGGGTTATATATGGAACCTCTTGCGCAGGGACAGGGAGTGGGTTCCCCTTTCCAGACCCTGCCCGGGGACTTGTGCCACTCCTCAGGGTTATATATGGCACCTCTCAGACAGGGACAGGGAGTGGGTTCCCCTTTCCAGACCCTGCCCGAGGACTTGTGCCACTCCTCATGGTTATATGTGGAACCTCACGGACAGGGACAGGGAGTGGGTTCCCCTTTCCATACCCTGCCCGGGGACTTGTGCCACACCTCAGGGTTATATATGGAACCTCTCGGGCAGGGACAGGGAGTGGTTTCCCCTTTCCAGACCCTGCCCTGGGACTTGTGCCACTCCTCAAGGTTATATATGGAACCTCTCGGACAGGGACAGGGAGTGGGGTCCCCTTTCCAGACCCTGCCGGAGGACTTGTGCCACTCCTCAGGGTTATATGTGGAACCTCTCGGACAGGGACAGGGAGTGGGTTCCCCTTTCCAGACCCTGCCCGAGGACTTGTGCCACTCCTCAGGGTTATATATTGAACCTCTCGGACAGGGACAGGGAGTGGGTTCCCCTTTCCAGACCCTGCCCGGGTACTTGTGCCACTCCTCAGGGTTATATATGGAACCTCACGGATAGGGACAGGGAGTGGGTTCCCCTTTCCATACCCTGCCCGGGGACTTGTGCCACTCCTCAGTGTTATATATGGAACCTCTCGGACAGGGACAGGGAGTGGGTACCCCTTTCCAGACCCTGCCCGGGGACTTGTGCCACTCCTCAGGGTTATATATGGAACCTCTCGGACAGGGACAGGGAGTGGGTTCCCCTTTCCAGACCCTGCCCGGGGACTTGTACCACTCCTCAGGGTTATATATGGAACCTCTCCGACAGGGACAGGGAGTGGGTTGCCCTTTCCAGACCCTGCCCGGGTACTTGTGCCACTCCTCAGGGTTATATATGGAACCTCTCGGACAGGGACAGGGAGTGGGTTCCCCTTTCCAGACCCTGCCTGGGGAAGTGCCACTCCACAGGGTTATATATGGAACCTCTTGGGCAGGGACAGGGAGTGGGTTCCCCTTTCCAGACCCTGCCCGGGGACTTGTGCCACTCCTCAGGGTTATATATGGCACCTCTCAGACAGGGACAGGGAGTGGGTTCCCCTTTCCAGACCCTTCCCGGGTATTTGTGCCACTCCTCAGGGTTATATATGGCACCTCTCAGACAGGGACAGGGAGTGGGTTCCCCTTTCCAGACCCTGACCGGGGACTTGTGCCACTCCTCAGGGTTATATATGGAACCTCTCGGGCAGGGACAGGGAGTGTGTTCCCCTTTCCAGACCCTGACCGGGGACTTGTGCCACTCCTCAGGGTTATATATGGAACCTCTCGGGCAGGGACTGGGAGTGGGTTGCCCTTTCCAGACCCTGCCCGGGGACTTGTGCCACTCCTCAGGGTTATATATGGAACCTCTCGGGCAGGGACAGGGAGTGGGTTGCCCTTTCCAGACCCTGACCGTTGACTTGTGCCACTCCTCACGGTTATATATGGAACCTCTCGGGCAGGGACAGGGAGTGGGTTCCCCTTTCCAGACCCTGCCCGAGTACTTGTGCCACTCCTCAGTGTTATATATGGAACCGCTCGGGCAGTGACAGGGAGTGGGTTCCCCTTTCCAGACCCTGCCCGGGTACTTGTGCCACTCCTCACGGTTATACATGGAACCTCTCGGACAGGGACACGGAGTGGGTTCCCCTTTCCAGACCCTGCCTGGGGAAGTGCCACTCCACAGGTTTATATATGGAACCTCTTGCGCAGGGACAGGGAGTGGGTTCCCCTTTCCAGACCCTGCCCGGGGACTTGTGCCACTCCTCAGGGTTATATATGGCACCTCTCAGACAGGGACAGGGAGTGGGTTCCCCTTTCCAGACCCTTCCCGGGGACTTGCCTGCACTCCTCAGGGTTACATATGGCACCTCTCAGACAGGGACAGGGAGTGGGTTCCCCTTTCCAGACCCTGCCTGGGGACTTGTGCCACTCCTCAGGGTTATATATGGCACCTCTCGGGCAGGGACAGGGAGTGGGTTCCCCTTTCCAGACCCTGCCCGGGGACTTGTGCCACTCCTCAGGGTTATATATGGCACCTCTCAGACAGGGACAGGGAGTGGGTTCCCCTTTCCAGACCCTGCCCGGGTACTTGTGCCACTCCTCAGTGTTATATATGGAACCTCTCGGGCAGGGACAGGGAGTGGGTTCCCCTTTCCAGACCCTTCCCGGGAACTTGTGCCACTCCTCAGGGTTATATATGGAACCTCTCGGACAGGGACAGGAAGTGGGTTCCCCTTTCCAGACCCTTCCCGGAGACTTGTGCCACTCCTCAGGGTTATATATGGAACCTCTCGGGCAGGGACAGGGAGTGGGTTCCCCTTTCCAGACCCTGCCCGGGTACTTGTGCCACTCCTCAGTGTTATATATGGAACCTCTCGGGCAGGGACAGGGAGTGGGTTCCCCTTTCCAGACCCTGCCCGGGTACTTGTGCCACTCCTCAGGGTTATACATGGAACCTCTCGGACAGGGACAGGGAGTGGGTTCCCCTTTCCAGACCCTTCCCGGGGACTTGTGCCACTCCTCAGGGTTATACATGGCACCTCTCGGGCAGGGACAGGGAGTGGGTTCCCCTTTCCAGACCCTGCCCGAGGACTTGTGCCACTCCTCAGGGTTATATGAGGAACCTCTCGGACAGGGACAGGGAGTGGGGTCCCCTTTCCAGACCCTGCCCGAGGACTTGTGCCACTCCTCATGGTTATATGTGGAACCTCACGGACAGGGACAGGGAGTGGGTTCCCCTTTCCATACCCTGCCCGGGGACTTGTGCCACACCTCAGGGTTATATATGGAACCTCTCGGGCAGGGACAGGGAGTGGTTTCCCCTTTCCAGACCCTGCCCAGGGACTTGTGCCACTCCTCAGGGTTATATATGGAACCTCTATGGCAGGGACAGGGAGTGAGTTCCCCTTTCCCAGGCAGATGCCCGAAGGTGACCGGGAGCCACCAGAGGGGCTGATGTAATACAAGCCATGGCACGGTGGGTCGCTGAGGTAAGGGAACCCATTTGAATGACAGCCCGACTGCACGCGGATTCTGGTGAATTTACCCGATAACTACAGAAAAAATGATAATCCCTTGCGTACTTTATAGCTCGTTTTAAGGATACGTGAGAGTCCAATGCCGGCAAACCCCTGGACAGATCAGTATGTCCAGCTGGCAATGCAGACTTTTCTAAACTGTCTCAGACCCAAGCCTGCCCACTCCTTTAAATTAACTAATCTCAATTCGCTCTGTCAGACCAGGCCCCAGGTGACATAAATTCTGATGAATATGGAGAGCAATTGATTCTTTAAAGGGACTGTGGAAAAGCGAGAGTGTGCATAGAGAACCGGTAGTGAGGAGATGGAGTTCGGGACCTGACGAAGAACCCAGAACGGGTGGCAGGATCGTGCAGACGGTGCAGATGAAGAGGACACTTGGCTAAGGACAGAAACGGGGTTTGTAGAAAGCGGGGACATTGGGCCAGAGATTGGCGCACTGCAATCACAGACAAGAATAATAAGGGGCAGGAAGAGAGCCTGGATGACAGTGATAGGGCAGGCCAGAGGGGACGGATCACAGTGATACTCGACAGAGTACCACATTTACTCTCCACAATCCCTTTGGTCCCGGATAGGCAGGCCAGAGGGTATGGATCACAGAGATACTCGACAGAGTACCACATTTACTTTACACAATCCCTTTGGTCCCGGATAGGGCAGGCCAGAGGGGACGGATGACAGTGATACTCGACAGAGTACCACATTTACTCTCCACAATACCTTTGGTCCCAGATAGGGCAGGCCAGAGGGGACGGATCACAGTAATATTCAACAGAGTACCACATTTACTCTCCACAATCCCTTTGATCCCGGATAGGGCAGGCCAGAGGGGACGGATCACAGTAATATTCGACAGAGTACCACATTTACTCTTCACAATCTCTTTGGTCCCGGATAGGGCAGGCCAGAGGGGACGGTGATACAGGCGGCTGTGATCAGGCTCACCACACAGGCAGGCTCTTTTCTCACTGCTGTAATCAGATAGAAGGTACGAGAGCCTCAGGACTCGTCCCACCAGGGTCAGGAACAGTTACTACCCCTCAACCATCAGGCTGTGGAACAACACAGGATAACTGCACTCACCTGCTGTCCATAGAGATGCTCCCACAACAAATCATCGTACTGGGACTGTCTCAAAATGAGTGAAATAAGAGGTGGTTTGACTGAGACAGATCACATTCCTGTCTCAGAATTAGAGAAATACAATCTCACAGGATATTTACAGCGGAAGGGCTGGAATGATGTTTCCCATAAGGTGTGGAACCAGCACTCACAGACTCAAAATCCGAGGACAACTCAGCAGGACTGAGATGAGGAGAAATTTCCTCACCCAGAGTGCAGTGAATCATTGCAATTATCTCCACAAGATAATTGAACTAACTAAATTGAAACCTTGAATCATTCCTTCTCTATTTTTTATTTTCTGAAACACGAGTTTACCTTTGCGCCTCACTGTTTCTTGTCCTGTCAGATTGAACAGGGAGCGCTGAGTGCACCGGACATCTATCGGCAGCCGCTGCGGTTATTTCATCTTCTCGTTGTTTATTTGCATTGGTGAAGTTTGTTGACTTCTGCACTCTGGTTGATCTTTCAGTGATCCAGATATAGTTACCGTTCTGTAGCTTTGCTCTGTATGTTTGTAGGAGTTGTATGTGGCGACTTATATGTACTCTGTTAGTTTTTGGAATAGTCGCTTGGGGAATCTGAGGTGGAGGAGTATCTGGGGCTTATTTAAAATTAGACATAGATATTATCCAACCAGTGTTTATTTGACAAGGGTTAATTCTGATATTGAAACTAACTGTTCTTTTTGTGGTTTATATCCAGAGGATTTATTTCATCTGTTTTGGGATTGTGAATATGTTAAAACATTTTGGGTTGATGTTTGTCAATTTATAGATCAATATATTAATGTGGATTTTACTTTTTGTTTTGAAAATGTCTTATTTGGGTTTACTAGTAATATCAAATCTCACAGGGATCATTTCTTTATCATAAATCTTTTGTTAATTTACAGCAAAATTTATATCCATAAATGCAAACACATCAATAAGAAACCTTCGTTTATATTTTTACCTCAGACTTCAAACTATACGTTTATACTCTGAAAACTTCCCGTAACCAGAAAGCTGTAAAGACTACAAATCTGTCAACGTTTTGTGTTATCTCTGTAAATGTTCCTGTTTTGTGACTCCTCTTAGATACAGTTGCTTCTGTCCAACAGTATTTAGAGCGGATTTCCTTGTTTATTTGTATATTTAAAGTTAATAGTTATATATTCGTTGCTGCTTTTGTGTGATTCCCTGGCTTTGTTAGCATATGTTTAGTGTTTCTGTTTTTGTTTGTGTTCAATAAAAATTTAAAATATTAAAAAATAATCATAAAATTTACTTTGAACTTTCGCCTCGGGGAACTTGCTTTGATTCTGAGAACAAACAGTGACTGACATCTCCAGCTCCCGGCAGCAGCCCGTCCTCGGACACACTCACAGCCAATCAGCGACGACGGCTGGGAGAATCTTGCCTCCATTGGCTGAGGGGTGTCAGTGGGCGGGACGCTGGGCGGACCGAAGTTTGGAATCGGGAACGAGTGGACCCGGTGAGAGACCCGAGATTGGGAGCAGCTCCCCGGGTAAAGGCTGCAACAGCGGCCGGAGTTTTGAACCCTTCCGATGGCGGAGGTGAAGATTCGGGCGGAGATTCCGTGAGATGTTTCAGCCTCACAGGGGGTGCCCGGTCTTTCTCCGCCGTGGATCGGGGCCTATTGTCCGGAGTTCCCTCCCAGACCTGTCTCCTGCTGCTGGGATACGGGAGCTGGCCCGCAGCGGCTGCCGATGCAACTCCGGTGCTGTGAGCGCTCCCCTGTGCAAAAGGTCAGGCTGAAGGTCAACGGAGAACCAGGCGCAAAGGTAAACTCGGACTTTAGGAAAAGGAAACAGGAGCAGGCCATTCGGCCTCTTGCGCCTGTTCTGCCTTTCACTCAGAACATGTCTGATCTTTGACCTGAGCGCCACTTTCGCGCAACGTTCCCAGCATCGCAGAGCCCCAAAATTTGTCCTTCGGATTTAGAAACCTTGTGGAGAAAATTCCAAAGATTCACTGCCCTCTGGGTGAGGAAATTTCTCCTCATCTCAGTTGTGCTGTGGTGAACTCGGATTCTGTGACCCCGGTTCCTCACCACAGTCAAAGGAAACATCATTCCTGCCTCTACCCTGTCAATACCCTGTGAGACTCTGTCTGTCTCAGTCAGACGACCTCTTATTTCTCTAATTTTGAGACAGGCCCGGTCAGTATAATCTCTCCGAGGACACGACCTCACCTCCTAAATCAAACTGGGAAATCTCTTCATTCCCTTCATCCCACAGGCTGACTCTGGGAGGGAGACCAGATCCGTGCACAGTGTTCCATGTACGCTCTCACCAGGACCCCACATACCTTCAGAGGAGATCATTATTCTTGTATTCAAACCTTCCTTCCCATTCAATGCTCTTCATTTAATATCGAACTCAAACAGTGAACAGACACAACACAGCCTCAGCCATGAATTTAAAGGGCAGGTGTTGCAACAGATTGAGCTTCATACCGGGAGCCACGGAGCAAGCAGGGTGTCACAAAGGGAGGAATGTGGGAGTGTTGTATGTCTGAGCCCAGCTGTGTGTGTTTGTGTATCAGAATCAGGTTTAATATCACTGGCATATGTGGTGAAATTTGTCAGCAGTACATTGCAATATCTCGAAATAACTAACACAAATTACAGTAAGTATTTATAAAATTATACCTAAAATGTAGTGCAAAAAGAGAAAGAAAATCCTGAGTAAGTGTTTATTGGCTCATTGTCCATTCAGAAATCTGACAGTGGAGAAGAAGCTGTTCCTGAACCGGTGAGTGTGTCTCCAGGGTCCTGTATATCCTCCTTGATGGTAGCAATGAGACGAAGGCATGTCTTGGGTGATGGGGGTCCTTAATGATGGATGCCACCTTTTTGTGGCATCATCTTTTGAATGTGTCCTGGATGCTGTGGAGTCCAGTGCCCATGAAGGAGCTGGCTGAGTTTACAACTTTCTGCAGCATTTTCCGATCCTGTGCAGTGGCCTCTCCACACCAGGCAGTGATGCAACCAGTTAGAATGCTCTCCACAGTACATCTGTAGAAATTTGCAAGTGTCTTTAGTGACAGACCAATCCCCCTCAATCTCCGAATGAAATATAGCTGATGTTGTGCCTTCATTGTAACTGCATCAATATGTTGGGCCCAGGATAGTTCCTCAGAGGTGTTGACAGGCAGGAAATGGAAGCTGCTCACCCTTTTCACTTCTGATCCCACGATGAGGACTGGTGTGTGTTCCCTCGACTTCCGCTTCCTGAATCCACAATCAGTTCCTTTATCTTCATGATGTTGAGTGCAAGGTTGTTGCTGCGACTCCACTCAACTTGCTGATCTATCTCACTCCTGTACTCCTCCTCATCACCATCTGATATTCCAGCAACAATAGTTGTGTATTCGGCAAGTTTATAGATGAGCCTAGCCACACAGACGTGGTGTTGAGAGAGTAGAGCAGTGGACTGAGCACACATTGGTGAGGTGTGCCAGTGTTGATTGTCAGCAAGGAGGAGATGTTATTTCTGATCCACACAGACTGTGGTCTCCTGGTGAGGATCCAGGTGCAGAAGGAGGTACAGAGGCCCAGGTTTTGGAGCTTGTTGATTACAATTGAGGGTCTGATTGTGTTGAACGCTGAGCTGTAATCAGCAGCCTGACTTGTGTATTGCTATTGTCCAGGTGATCTAATGCTGAGTGGAGAGCCAGTGAGATTGCATCTGCTGTAGACATATTGTGGCAATCGGCAAATTGCAGTGGGTCCAGGTCCATGCACAGGCAGTTGATTCTATACATGACCAAACCCTCAAAGCACTTCATCAATGCTGTGTGTCTGTGTGTGTGTGTGCACGCTTGAAGCAGTGATCCCAGTTTGATTCAGGAATCTTTCCTGTAGCTGGGGTACCTCAGAAGAGGGGTCATAGTGATGGGACGATCATTCTGATCAGAGCCAAATTACTTAGCCAGTAAATGCTGAACCTTTAGAAATTACAAATCACACGTGTGTTTGAGAGAGTATTTACAGATTTAATTGTAGATTTCAAAATTTACCAAGTAAATTTATTCTCGAAGTACACTCATGTCACCATGTTCAATCCTGAGATTGTTTTTTTTGGACAAATTCAGTAAATCCAAGAATCATGATTGAATCAATGAAAGCCCGAACCCAACATTGTAGATAAAATACAATGTGCAAAAGACAACAGACTGTGCAAATATTAAATAGGAAAAAAAAAGTAAAAAATAATTATCATGAACAGGAGATGAAGAATCTGCGAAAGTTTCCATTGGTTATAGGAACAGCTCAGTGATGGGGCAATTGAATTTGAGTAAGATTATCCGCTCTGTTTGAAGAACTTGATGTTTGAAGGGTGATAACAGTTCCTGAACCTGGTGGTGTGGGCCCTGAGACTCCTGCTCTTTCTTCCTGATGGCATCAGTGAGAAGAGATCATGTGCCACTTGGTGGGTTCCTTGATGATAGATGTAGCTTTCCTATGACAGTGCACCAGAGAAATGTGCGCAGTGGTGGGGAGGGTTTTACCCGTGATGTACTGGGCTGTATCCACTACTTTCTGTAGGATTTTCCTTTCAAGGGCTTTGGCGTTTCCATACCAGGCCATGATGTAACCACTGAATGTATTCTCCACACACATCTGTAGAAGTTTGGCAAGGTTGTAGATGTCATGCTGAATCTGTGCAAGCTTCTAAGGAAATGGAGATGTTGCTGTGCTTTCTTCATAATTGCACTTCCATGCTGGGCTCAAGACAGATCCTGGAAAGTGATGACATTGAGGAATTTAAGGTTGCTGACCCTCTCCGCCTTTGATCTCTGATGAGGACTGGCTCACTGATCTCCTGTTTCCTCCTCCTGAAGTCAATAATCAGCTCCTGTCTCTTGCTGACGTTAAATGAGAGGTTGCTTTAAGACCATACGATATAGGATCAGAATTAGGCCATTTGGCCCATCGAGTCTGCTCCGCTATTTCATTTTAGCTGATCCAATTTCCCTCTTGGCCCCAATCTCCTGCCTTCTCCTGGTAGCCCATCATGCCCTGACCAATCAAGAAACTATCAACCTTTGCCTTAAATGTAAATGAAGATTTGGCCTCCACAGCTGCCAATGATTCACTATCCATAGAATCCATAGATTCATTACTCTTTGGCTAAAGGAATTCCTCCTCATCTCCATTCTAAAGACACCTCTCTATTCTGAGGCTGTGTCCTTTGGTCTTAGACTCTCCCAAGATAGGAAACATCCTCTCCATATCCACTCTATTAATTCTTTCAGTATTTGATATATTTCAATTAGGTCTCCTCTCATTCTTTTGAATTCCAATCAACACAGGCCGAGAGCCATCAAATACTCTTAATATGACAACACGTTTAATTTGGGAATCATTTACGTGAATCTCCTTAGGACACTCTCCAGTTTCAGCACATCTTTTCTAAGATAAGGTGTCCAAAACTGCTCACAGTACTCCCAGTGAGGCCTCACCAGTGCTTACAAAATTTTCGGCATTACATCCCTGCGTTTATATTCCATTCCTCTTGAAATGAATGCTGACATTACATTTGCCTTCTTCATCATAGACTCAATCTGCAAATTCACCTTTAGGGACTATTTGGAAAATAGTCAGCCCTTTCATTTCTGCTACCAAAGTGCATGTTGATACCCTTTGCTGACACTGTATTCCATCTGACACTTCTTTGCCCATTCTCCTCATCTGTTGAAGACCTTCCATAGCCTCTCTATGTCCTCAAAACGACCTGACTCTCGACCATCTTCATATCGTCTGAAAACTTTGCAGCAAGGTCATCAGTTTCATCCTACACATCACTGACACTTAACATAAAGAGCATCAGTCCCAACACAGACCACTGTGGAACCCACTCGTAAGAGGCTCCCTTTATACCCACATTTGCTTCCTTTCAATAAGCCACGGCTTTGTCCATGCTGGAATATTTTCTGTAATACCATGGGCTCGTGGGTTGTTAAAGCAGTTTCATGTGTGACATCATGTCAGAAGCCGTCTGAAAATCCAGGTAAACAACATCAATCAATTCTACTTTGTCTATCCTGCTTGTTATTTCTTAAAATAATTTCAACAGGTTTGTCAGGCAAGATTTTCCTTTCAGGAAACCATGCTGACTGTGGCCTATTTTATCTTGTGACATGGTACTCTCAGACCTCATCATTAATAATCGACTCCAGCATCTTCCCAATCACTGAGGAGAGACTAACTGGCCTATAGTTTCCTTTCTTCTGCCTCTCTCCCTTCTTGAAGAGTGGAGTGACATTGGCAATTTTCCATTCTTGCCAAACTATTCCAGAACCTTGTGATTCTTGAATGTTCATTACTAATGGGTCCACAATCTTTTTAGCCACCTCTTTCAGAACCCTGGGGTGTACACCATCTGGGTCACGTGACTTATCTAACTTGGCCTTTGTTTCTCAAGAACCTTCACTCTGGTTCTGGTAACTTTGCAAACTTCTGACTCCTGACACCTGGAAGTTCCACCATTATGCTGGTGTCTTCCTCAGTGAAGACAGACACAACATACTTATTCAGTTTGTCTGCCATTTCCTTGACTCCCGTCACTGCCTCTCCAGCATCGATTTCCAGCCACCCGAGACATTATATTAGATAAAAAGTGGGGTGCGTGTGCTTTAATTGGACGTTGCACCAACACACCAGACAAATCTGAAAATGTAACTCATCTGATGGATTATATTTGAGAGGCAGCAGATAGAATGAGAGAAGTGGGAGAGCAGATCCACAATGATAACCCCTCAGGAAGCTGGTGGCCATTTGGGACTCTGGGAGGACGGTGGGATACTGGTGTACATTGTACAGTTCCACAATGATAATCCCTCAGGAAGCTGGTGGCCATTTGGGACTCTGGGAGGATGGTGGGATACTGGTTTACATTGTGCAGTTCCACAATGATAACCCCTCAGGAAGCCGGTGGCCATTTGGGACTCTGGGAGGATGGTGGGATACTGGTTTACATTGTACAGTTCCACAATGATAACTCCTCAGGAAGCCGGTGGCCATTTGGGACTCTGGGAGGATGGTGGGATACTGGTTTACATAGTACAGTTCCACAATGATAACCCCTCAGGAAGCCGGTGGCCATTTGGGACTCTGGGAGGATGGTGGGATACTGGTTTACATTGTACAGTTCCACAATGATAACCCCTCAGGAAGCCGGTGGCCATTTGGGACTCTGGGAGAATGGTGGGATACTGGTTTACATTGTACAGTTCCACAATGATAACTCCTCAGGAAGCCGGTGGCCATTTGGGACTCTGGGAGAATGGTGGGATACTGGTTTACATTGTACAGTTCCACAATGATAACTCCTCAGGAAGCCGGTGGCCATTTGGGACTCTGGGAGAATGGTGGGATACTGGTTTACATTGTACAGTTCCACAATGATAACCCCTCAGGAAGCCGGTGGCCATTTGGGACTCTGGGAGGATGGTGGGATACTGGTTTACATTGTACATTTCCACAATGATAACCCGTCAGGAAGCCGGTGGCCATTTGGGACTCTGGGAGGATGATGGGATACTGGTTTACATTGTACAGTTCCACAATGATAACCCCTCAGGAAGCCGGTGGCCATTTGGGACTCTGGGAGGATGGTCGGATACTGGTTTACATCGTATTGTTCCCCAATGATAACCCCTCAAGAAGCCGGTGGCCATTTGGTACTCTGGGAGGATGCTGGGATACTGGTGTACATTGTACAGTTCCACAATGATAACCCCTGAGGAATCCCGTGGCCATTTGGGACTCTGGGAGGATGGTCGGATACTGGTTTACATCGTATTGTTCCACAATGATAACCCCTCAGGAAGCCGGTGGCCATTTGGGACTCTGGGAGGATGGTGGAATACTGGTTTACATTGTACAGTTCCACAATGATAACCCGTCAGGAAGCCGGTGGCCATTTGAGACTCTGGGAGGATGGTGGGATATTGGTTTACATGATGGAATAACCATTGGAGCAATAATAATACCAACAATCTGATTACGATTTTTGTGCTCAGTCGTGAACCAGAAAAGGAGGGGATATCAGGATTCCGGGTCCTCAAAGGGGAAAGAAAGCCCTGAGATCTGAAGCATTATCGCCATAAAGACATCATTCACTTCGTAAGTCCTGATGATATTGGATGTCTGTTGTCATGGAGAAATGAGGAGAGAAGAGAGGAGGGAATGGGGAAATATGTACTGAACTTTGCATTTTATTGTGAGTATCTGATGAGACAAAATGGAGCTGTACAAACCCCGGAGTGCTGAGCTAGTAAATGCAATATATGTAGGTGACTAAAGTAGCCGGAGGAAACGACAAGAAATGTGCTTACTAAAGGAACTCGTGACTGCAAACACTGAACGCTGTGCAGAAATGAGGAAGTAGCGGAGACGACTCAACCAGAGATGGCAGCAACAACAAATGTATCGGGAACATGGAGCTCGCTGAAAACAGTAACCTCGTCTCGTTCTTATGTACAGAAGGAATATTTTGTAAACGCTGTGTTTGAAGTCCCCTCCCATCCCTGGTGAGAATGGAGGTGAACTTACCCCCTGCAGGTAATAAAGAATAAAGCTGCTTGATGAAGAAACACTCAGTGTTGGGATTGTGTTCTGTGAGTCTCAGCAGAGAGATACTTGACAGGGGGTTAAGGGTGAAAGGTGGGGAGTTTATGGGGCACATGAGGGGATACCTCTTTACTCAGAGGGTCACAGGAGTGTGAAATGAGCTTCACCCACCAACAAAACGTCTGCCCCCGAATGAGGTGGAGCCCAAATGGCGGGTCCCTCAAATGAGCTGCTGCCAACCGGAGACTGGGGTCTTCGGGCTGGTTTGTTGCCGCCAGAGAACATGATGTGTGCCCCTGGTGATGGACACACTGACGGTAGGTGTCGGCGCTTGGGGGGAGCCGGTGTTGTACTTGTACGGGTGGGTAGAGATATCTCAGAGCCAGTAGATGTCAGACAAGGGCTCATCCTTTATTCTGGGAGGTCCTGGTACCAGTTGTAACGGGGCTTACCCGACGGTGCAGTCTGGGAGGTCAGGGACTGGGCCGTCTCCAGTGCCTGTACAGTCACTCTCGGCTGAGCCTGGAGTGGGAGCAGGGACGGTTCATGTTGAGATACGGACATGAAGGTCCAAACCCGGGGAGAAGCCATTGTCAAATTTCACCAAGAAACAATCAAGCCAAACAAACTTCAGGCAGAACTGGTCAGGATGACAAACAGACATCGGTACACAGAAATGACAACTTTTAAAATCAGAAATAAACCAATGTAAAAGCAAATTTAAAACCAGCTCCTTTGCCCGAGGATGGGTGGAATGGAAATGGTCCTGAGGTAAAGGAGGTGGTTTCACACCGTCTGCATGACTCAGTCGCCCCATTGAAGGAGTGGCAGTGGCGATTGAGTTCGCACTGAGAGGGGAATTGGACACAGAGGGACAGGCCTGATGAGGGTCGGTTTGATTGCCGAGGGGATCTGCTGTCTTGTGGACTGGCCACTCACGGCTTCCTCACCGGCTCAGACACTGAAAGCACGTGTTTCCCACCCCCGGGTCCAGGCAGTCTTGTCCCCCGGGAGATGAAAGAGAAAGTAAATTCACCCGCTTACAACTGGACAATGATGTGTGTTAATTATTTGGAGAATGCAGATCAAACAGTTAGTGAGGTTGTGAATGTCACCAAAACCGGTGTGTGGAGAAAGTGAGGGTTGTCTCAGGTTACAGTGGGATCGAGACCAGTTGGGAAAGTGGGCCGAGGAATTGCAGGTGGATCTTAGCTGTCACTCAGAAACAGTTCTTCAGGGGGTCAAAGACGACTGAGACACGAAAAAGAGCTTTTCTTGGGCTCTGGATTCAAACAGACAAGACTGGTGCACTCGTTGATCTCGTTTGAAGGTACCGCGGCAGAATATAAGTTGTTGCTCCGCCACCCTGAGGGTGCAGTCATCAATTAGGAGCAACTTCGCACCATCCTCCACAAGTGTGACTTACCAGTCAGCAAGCATTTTAATTCTTCATTCCCAGTCCTGTTCGGCCGTGTCGATCCATGGACTCCTCTTGTGCCAAGATGAGCTCCCAGCCCGCCCCCCCCCCCACCCCAGGGTGGAGGAGCAACACATTATATTCCGTCACATTATATACCCTCCAATCTGATGGCATGAACATCGATTTCCACTCAGGAGAACAAATTACCGTCACCCTCCTCTATGCCCCACTCTGACCTTTTACTTCTTTACCTGCCTACACTCCTCCCGGGACCCTCCTCCTGCCCTCTCTCTGGTCCACTCTCCTGTCCTATCAGATTCTTTATTCTCCAGCCCACCCTTTCCTGACCTTCCCCACCCACCCGGCATCAGCTTCCAGTTCGCCTCTACCCCTCCCCCACCACATTCTTATTCTGGCATCTTCCCCCGTGCTTCTCTGCCCTGCAGAAGGCTCTCGGCCAAAAAAACGCCGTCTGTTTATAATTTTCTATAGATGCTGCCTGAGGTGCTGAGTTCCTGCAGCGTTTTGTGTGAGTCGCTTTGGATTTCCAGCATTTGCAGACTTTCTCCTGTCAGTTCCAGAAATCGCCGTCCGTGACCAGACGATCACATGCGCATGCGTATGGGTCCCTGGGAGTTTCGCGCGTGCGCACGGTGGACAAAAGGCTCGGAGACTCGGCGGCAGGTAGGAGCGGGGATCTGGGCGGATTATTATCGGTACCGGCCTCCGAACCGGGACTGAAATCCAATTACTGTGAGCTCCGGACACACCTTTCCTCCTCACCCCGGCACAGTCCAAGTCCTTTCCCTCTCTCCACGAGAGCTCCGGGGAACCTTCTGCTGACCAGCGAAGGAGCTGGAGCCGTGGCGGATAGATGGGTCTCTTCCTCGTGGGGGTTTCTGGGTAAAGAGGCAGCCATAGATCACAGGGCCTGCGTTTTCCCCGTTAGATAGATAGATAGATACTTTATTCATCCCCATGGGGAAATTCAACATTTTTTCCAATGTCCCATACACTTATTGTAGCAAAACTAATTACATACAATACTTAACTCAGTAAAAATATGATATGCATCTAAAATCACCCTCTCAAAAAGTATTAATAATAGCTTTTAAAAAGTTCTTAAGTAGTTTACTTAAATACATTGAGTCCTAACCCCGGCATCTCCACAACTGACCTAAAGAACATCTTCAGCATCTCACTACAAACATTGAATGAAGCCAACCTAAGGAAGTACAGTTGACTCTGTGCCTTCCTGCACAAGGCATCTGTGTTGGCAGTCCAGTCTAGCTTCTCGTCTAACTGTACTCCCAGATACTTGTAGGTCTTATCCTGCTCCACACAGCAGGACTCCGAGTTATATTGGAAGTCTGATGTGTACAGGGTGAACAGGACCGGAGAGAGCACGGTCCCCTGCGGCGCTCCTGTGCTGCTGACCACCGTGTCAGTCCTACAGTCTCCCAACCGCACATACTGAGGTCTATCTGTCAAGTAGTCCACTATCCAATCCACCATGTGAGAGTTAGTCCGTAGGCCATATTTGGAATCACAAGGGAAGGGAAGGGGAGTAGATGGATCACTCGGGCACCACTGAACACTGAGGAACTGACCTTCCAGTCAATGAAAATGTCAATTTTTACTGCATGAAAAGAAGGAAACAAAATCCTTACATCAGTTTTATTCCTTGTGGAAATCACCTTTGTTCCATCTTGATCTGGACCTTTCCACCTGTGAGAACATGTTTAGTACCATTCGCTTTGGGTACATAATGATACCAATTACCTTTGGCCTGGGTAACAAGTGACCTGTCGCGTTCTCATCACAAATATGCCACACTCCAATGAGAACGAGGACTGCCCTCCCCATCATGTTCATTGGCATTGCCTCTGATGGGCTCTCCACCGTCAATCACCTGTGCGGAGGGGCAGAGTAATTTGAAACTCTCCAGGGTTTGCCGTGTAACATCACATGCTCTTTGTAGTGCTGTCATACATGACCAGAACTTGAAATAATACCAATGTTTTCCCTAATTTATTTTTCTCACAACGTATGGACCGACCATTTGTCTGAAAGTTAAATGTTAACACAGCCTGAAAACAGCACGGCATCAACAAAATACCAGCTGTGCAGCAACAAAGGCTCTCTGTGTGGGAGCATTTCAGTTACTGCGCAGCTCAGAATAATATGGGACAGAGAATAATACTAATGGAAGGAATCAGACTGGGCCAAGTCACAGATTGAATGTCCCATTCTCACACAGACAGGAAGACTGTCGGGGAATTAGATGGACAGACCAGTTGCTGGCACCATGAACAGTTAGAAGGTGAGTTTTTCCCCCAACTTGGGTTGATCCTCGCTGTAACAGTGTGATGTCAGAGCTCAGAAAGGAGACTAAAATTATCTCATAATATATTGGCTGTGAAAATTAATCAGATACAGGAGCAGAATGAGGTCATTTGGCCCATCGAGTCTGCTCCACCATTTCATTACAGCTGATCCATTTCCCTCTCAGCCCCACTCTCCTGCCTTCTCCCCATATCCCTTCCTGCCCTGACTAATCAAGAATCGATCACCCTCTTCCCTAAAATATGCCCAATTACTTGGCCTCCAGAGCAACTCATAACAACAAATTCCACAGATTCACCACACTCCGGTTAAAGAAATTCCTCCTCATCTCCATTCTGAAAGAACAAAGCTCGATTTTGAGGCTGTGTCCTCTAGTCTCAGACTCCCCCACTCTAGTAAACATACTCCACTCTATCGAGACTTTTCAATGTTCGATAGATTTCAATGAGGGCCCCTTCATTATTCTGAACTCCAGTGAGTAGAGGCCCCAAGCCATCAAATGTTCTTCATCTGACAAACCTTATAATTACAGAAATATTTTTGTAAACTTCCTTTGAACGCTCTGCAATGTAAGTACATGATTTCTACTTAAGGGGCCTGAATCTGCTCTCAACAGTCCAAGTGAGGCCACACTTTATAAATACTCAACAACACATCCTTGCTTTTATATTCTCGTACTCTTCAACATTATTTCCTCTCCATTGAGAAAACAGTCTGCACTCTCATTGTTTCTAACAAAGTGGATGACCATACACTTCTCTGAATGATGGCTTTCATTCATTGATGTCTTTTGTAAATCTTTTTTACAGGTTAGAAATGGCAAAAATTGTGTACGGGAATTTTAAACAGAACAACCTGTCAGTTTGCTGTCTCTGCCCAGATATTAAAGGAGATACTAGATATTTAACTATGTGTCACTGTTGATCCTTGGAAATGAAGAATTATGTCATCACAGCTGGAAAAGTGCTTTGTGTCTAAAATGAAGTTTTCTGTTGTAACTCACTGAAATCCACTGGAACTGGGGAGCTGAGAACACACCAGCATTTGTTCACCTGAGATCAGTTCTTCAACTACATTGTTTGTGCAAGGGGTTTACTACATCTGACATTTGACTTATGAATTGACAAAGAACTGTGGGAAGGGATTCACTCTTCACTCACTCATCTGACCTGCATGCACACCAGCGAGTTCACACTGATAAGATGTCGTTCACCTGCGCTGATTGTGGGAAGGGATTCACTCGGTCATCCAGCCTACTGACACACCAGCGAGTTCACACTGGTGAGAAGCCGTTCACCCGCTCAGACTGTGGGAAGGGATTCACTCAGTCATCGCAACTGCAGAGACACCAGTCAGTTCACAGCGGGGAAAAGCCATTCACCTGTTCAGACTGTGGGAAGGGATTCACTTGGTCATCTGAACTGAAGATACATCAGCGAACTCACACTGGGGAGAGGCCGTTCACCTGTTCAGACTGTGGAAAAGGGTTTATTCGGTCATCTCAGCTGAAGGTACATCAGCGAATTCACACTGGGGAGAGGCCGTTCACCTGCTCAGTCTGTGGGAAAGGATTCACTCAGTCATCTGTACTGAAGGAGCATCAGCAAATTCACACAGGGGAGAGACCGTTCACCTGCTCAGACTGTGGAAAAGGATTCACTCATTCATCTGTACTGAAGGTACATCAGCGAATTCACACTGGGGAGAAACCATTCACGTGCTCAGACTGTGGGAAGAAATTCACTGACTCATCCAGGCTACAGGCCCACTGGCGAGTTCATACTGGAGAGAGGCCGTTCACCTGTTCAGACTGTGGGAAGGCATTTACCCGGTCATCTCAAGTGATGGTACATCAGCGAATTCACACTGGAGAGAGGCCATTTTCCTGCTCTGAATGTGGGAAGAGATTCACTCATTTATCTGACCTACAGGTGCACCAGCGAGTCCACACTGGAGAGAGGCCATTCACCTGCTCAGACTGTGGGAAGTCCTTTATTCGATCAGTTGAACTGAAGACACATCAGCGAATTCACACTGGGGAGAGGCCATTCACCTGCTCAGACTGTGGGAAAGGGTTTATTCGGTCATATCAACTGAAGGTGCATCAGCGAGTTCACACTGGGGACAGACCGTTCACCTGCTCAGACTGTGGAAGGGGATTTACTCAGTCATCTTAACTGATGATACATCAGCGTATTCACACTGGGGAGAGGCCGTACACCTGCTCTGAATGTGGAAAGAGATTCAGTCAGTCATCCGACTTACAGACACACCAACGAGTCCACACTGGGGAGAGGCCATTCTCCTGCTCCCAATGTGGGAAGAGATTCTCTCAGTCATCCCACCTTGTGACACACTACCGAGTTCACACTGGGGAAACTATTTAAATAGGTGACAGGCTACAGGCTGGATATTTCACCATCACAGTTACTGAATCAAGTTCAAAAGTGACTGTTGGTGCCGAACTCGGTAATTATTGCTGCTGTTTATCAAACCCAGTTCTGCACTCTGGTCACTGGACGTGGGAGGTATTCCTCGGCTACTGTTTCCGTTTAATGGGACTGGAGTTTAATGGTTTGGATCTGTGGCACAGAAATCAGTTCTCATTTAAATTATGACCACATTGACAGAATCTCCTTTCTCTCCCGTGACTGTCATCTCCTATAACTACTGCAAAGCCTGAATTTACACTTCCCTGTTGAGCATCAGAGCCAACAGTACTACCGGCCTTTCTGTTGCTGCTGCTGCCGTGCCCCAAAGGATCAACTCCCCAGCCACCCAGCAGTATCCAACAGGGTATTCTGCTGAGGAGAACGCCCACAGGACAGCCCCGCACTGTCTCCCTAATGACCCTTACCTCTGCTGGTGGTCACACATCTCCTATCCGAAGCTTGTACTCTGGGTGTGGCCACCTCTTCAGATGTTTCTTTTCAAACATTATTATTATTATTATTATTATTATTATTATTATTATTATTATTATTATTATTATTATTATTATTATTAAAAATAACACAGGTACATTGAAGTAACAACACTCACAATCCCTCAAAACAAATTATCTTAAAGATTGAACATTTTTGTGAATTAAAAAATCCCTACTAAGCAAGAAAAGTGAGAGAAAAGAAACCCATTGGGGGTACAACCCCGGAGCCAGGCGTCATACAAAAAGCTTCTAAAAATAAACATCAAACCGCCAACAAGAAAGAAAGATATATCAAAAAACAGTTAGATAGTGGAGGAAATCTATCAGTTAACTGAAATACTTGACAGATAGACCTCAGTATGTGCGGTTGGGAGACTGTAGGTCTGACACAGTGGTCAGCAGCACAGGAGCGCCACAGGGAACCGTACTCTCTCCGGTCCTGTTCACCCTGTACACATCTGACTTCCAATATAACTCGGAGTCCTGCCATGTGCAGAAGTTCGCTGATGACACGGCCATAGTGGGGTGTGTCAGGAATGGACAGGAGGAGGAGTATAGGAAACTGATACAGGACTTTGTGATATGGTGCAACTCAAACTACCTGCGTCTCAATGTCACCAAGACCAAGGAGATGGTGGTGGACTTTAGGAGATCTAGGCCTCATATGGAGCCAGTGATCATTAATGGAGAATGTGTGGAGCAGGTTAAGACCTACAAGTATCTGGGAGTACAGTTGGACGAGAAGCTAGACTGGACTGCCAACACAGATGCCTTGTGCAGGAAGGCACAGAGTCGACTGTACTTCCTTAGAAGGTTGGCGTCATTCAATGTCTGCAGTGAGATGCTGATGATGTTCTATAGGTCAGTTGTTGAGAGCGCCCTCTTCTTTGTGGTGGCGTGTTGGGGAGGAAGCATTAAGAAGAAGGACGCCTCACGTCTTAATAAGCTGATAAGGAAGGCGGGCTCTGTCGTGGGCAAAGTACTGGAGAGTTTAACATCGGTAGCTGATCGAAGGGCGCTGAGTAGGCTACGGTCAATTATGGAAAACCCTGAACATCCTCTACATAGCACCATCCAGAGACAGAGAAGCAGTTTCAGCGACAGGTTACTGTCGATGCAATGCTCCTCAGACAGGATGAAGAGGTCAATACTCCCCAATGCCATTAGGCTTTACAATTCAACTGCCAGGACTTAAGAACTTTTTTTTTTTTTTTTTTAAAGCTATTATTAATGCTTTTTGAGTTAGTGATTTAGATGCATATCATATTATTACTGAGTTAAGTATTGTATGTAAGGAGTTTTTGCTACAACAAGTGTATGGGACATTGGAAAAAATGTTGAATTTCCCCATGGGGATGAATAAAGTATCTATCTATCTATCTATCTATCTAATAATAACGAGCAAATGAGCCCCATCTCTTCTCAAAATCAAATAAAGTTTCAAAGGTTCGACTTCTAATTTTCTCCAAACTAATACACAGCATCACTTGAGAGAACCATTGTGGCAAAGTAACAGCTGATATGTCCTTCCATTTCAACAAGATGGCCCTCCTAGCTATCAATGTAACAGACGCAATAACATGTTGGTCAGACACAGCAATACCATGGATATTTTGAGGAATTATTCCAAAAACCACAGTCAATTTATTAGGTTGTAAGTTGATTCTGAGTGCTTTAGAAATTGTCGAAAAGACTAACTTCCAAAACTGTTTTAATATAGAACATGACCAGAACATATGTGTCAGTGTAGCTATCTCAGTTTTACATCTATCACAATACTTGTCAACATTGGGAAATATTTTAGAAAGTCTCTCCTTCGACAAATGGTAACGATGTACAATTTTAATTTGAATCAGTGAATGACTAGCACAGATCGAAGAAGAGTTAACCAACTTCAGAATCCGTGTCCAATCCTCCCATATCAACGTCAAACTGAGTTCCTTCTCCCAATCTTGTTTAATCTTAAGAAAAGGACGCTTGTCCCATTGTAATAATAAATTATAAATCCTTCCAATAGAACCTTTCATCGAAGGGTTCTTATTCATAATAGTCTCTAATAAGACAGCCTCCAATATGTAAGGAAAATTACTTAAATATTTTTTGAATTTTTGAAACAATATCTATCTTGAAGGTATTGTAAAAATATGAATATGAGAGAGAATATTTATCGAGTAATTGTTCAAAAGACATCATTCTGCCTTCTTTAAATAAATCTAAAAAAGAAGTAATACCTTTATTTTTCCAAAGGTAAAAAAAAAATGGATCGCTCCAGGAGGGTTTAAAAAAGTGAATACGATAAATTATACTACAACGTTTAAAATTTTAAGATTTAAAAATTTGTGGAACTGGAGCCAAATTTGCAAAGAGTGCTTAACCACAGGATATAGGTTTAAATTATCAACTTTAGCTAATTGTACAGGTAGAGCAACTCCTAATAACGGAGTTAAATAAAACTGTTTCACCACTCTCAGTTCCAGGTTTACCCAAATTGGCCGATCATTCCTATCACCCTAATATAAGCAAAAGGACATATATCGCAAATTAACAGCCCAATAATAAATTCTTAGATTAGGCAAAGCGAGGCTTCCGTCCTTTTTCAACTTTTGTAAATGACATTGACTAATTCTTGGTCTTTTATTATCCCAAATAAAAGATAGAATAATAGAACCAATCCCATCAAAATCCCCTGATAGCTGAAAAAAGGAGACCTACAGTTATTAGTGACAACAGTGGCAATAGGAGCTTTATATATCATTTTAATCCAATTATTAAAGTTAATAACAAAACCAAATGTTTCTAAGACATTAAGTAAATATTTCCATTCAACACGATCAAATTCTTTTTCAGCATCCAAAGATACAACGCATTGTGGAGTTTTAGAAGCGGGCGAATATATAATGTTAAATAGTCTCCAAACATTTGAAAAAGAATAACGACCCTTTATAAAGCCTGGTTGATCTTTAAAAATGATTTTACCCATAGACTCTCCAACTGACTGGCCATTATCTTTGACAGATCTTAGCATCAACATTCAACAATGAAATAGGTCTGTATGAGGCACAGTCAGTAGGATCTTTATCCTTTTTAATGATTAAAGAAATAGAAACCTCATAAAAAGTAGAGGGTAAATCACTTTTCACAAAAGAATCTTTAAGCATCTCCAACATATATGGAGAAAGCAATTTTCCGATTTTTTAAATAATATTTTACAGGATAACCATAAAGTCCCGGAGCCTTACCAGCTTGCATTGAAAAAATAGCTTTATGAATTTCGGATTCAGTAATTTGGGCATCCTAATGACCTAATGGTCTTCTTAATGACCCTTACCTCTGCTGGTGGTCACGCTTCTCCTATCCGAAGCTTGTAGCCATCTCTTCAGATGTTTCATTGATAGTATCTTCAGGCTCCCGAATGATCCTGAGTACATCCAACTACCTGAACCAGTCGTCAGGCGCTGTGATTAGGTGCTCTTCCTGCAAATAGTCATCAGGGGAACTGTCAGATTTCCAGAATTCCCACATCTGACCGGAGGAGCATCCCATCTGCTCTGCACTAAAATACACCACTGTGGGTCAGGAAGGAATTAACATATGCAAAAAAAACATCAAACATGAATGGGTCAATGACAGTGGAAGTAGAATGAACAATTGTCTGTGTTTTTGCCATGAGGTCGAAGGAATATAGGCTGCCATTTTGTGAAGCCGCTCTGTAACCCCCATTTTGTGAACTGATTGCTATGGAATAACCTAATCAGATCGACTGAACACACGAAGTTTCTGGTATTCCCATTCTAAGCCTGAAATCACTCTCACATAAACCATGTATTATGTACACTGTCAGATTTGCAGAAATAATCTCGTTATCTCTGAACCTGAAGTCACTCTGAGATAAGGTGTGTATTACGTACAGTGGCAGGTCTGCAGAAGGAATCTCGTTATCTCTGAACCTAAAGCCACTCTGAGATAAGGTGTGTATTATGTACACTGTCAGGTCTGCAGAAGGAATCTCGTTATCTCTGAACCTGAAGTCTCTCTGAGATAAGGTGTGTATTATGTACAGTGGCAGGTTTGCAGAAGGAATCTCGTTATCTCTGAACCTGAAGTCTCTCTGAGATAAGGTGTGTATTATGTACAGTGGCAGGTTTGCAGAAGGAATCTCGTTATCTCTGAACCTGAAGTCACTCTGACATAAGGTGTGTATTATGTACAGTGGCAGGTTTGCAGAAGGCATCTCGTTATCTCTGAACCTGAAGCCACTCTGAGATAAGGTGTGTATTATGTACAGTGGCAGGTCTGCAGAAGGAATCTCTATATTTCTGCTGACAGTCTGAGCGACACAGTTTGTCTGTTTGGAACCATTGTTGAGGAGAACAAAATAAATCACCTTCAGCATGAAGTTGTGTAGCCCTTGGACTACATCCAATGGAAATCTGTTAGTCATCAGCATGATGGACTTCAGCCAACAGGAATGAGATGCGTCCTCTGAACTGATAAGAGTTGTTTCAAATGTTTCAAATAAGACTTGTTTCAAAACAAGTTAAGAGTTCCAAATGCAGGGGTGTGATAACTCCTGAGACTAACCATCACAAGGAAGAACCCCCATGGAAGGGACTGAGAGAAGAAATGATTGATCATTTGGACAAAATGGGATCCCCTGTTTCAGTGTTGTGAATTTCAGAAGTGGTCAGGGTGTGTATTACTACAGAGGGAGCAGTGGAATTCATGTTTTAAGTTGTTTGCCTGGGGTCAACATAGTTACTTTGTTGTTTGTGCAGGAAAAATAAAGTGCGAGCTGTGATTAATTACGAGTTGCCTGGTGAGTTTCCAAACTGATATCAGTTGATGAACGGTAAACATACTTTGGCGACCTGGGGTGCACTCGAAAAGAAAGAAAAGTGGTCTGGGACCCTGGTGTCGAATTGAATCACACTGTAGGTTAGGATATTAAACTGTGAAAGGAAAAGGACAGGAAGAACCCAGGAATTCCGAGGATTTCAGGGATTACTTTCATGGTTAATTATGAGGGAAATGGTCAGATTATGAGGAGTGGTTAGGAAAGTTTGAGAGTCGAGGGTCAGGGACTCTGGAGGAAGAATTGTGGAAAACAGTGAAAATAAATTAAAGAAATTATAAGGGATTAAAAATGTTATAATGCAATGTTTGTTGGATGATCTAATTGAAGTGAAGAGAGAAAAAACTCAAACTGACAGAGGAATTGTGTAAGTGTAGGGAAGATTTAGAAATTCTGAGGGAGCAGGATCAGGTGAATCTGATCCACATGAGTCAGTTTCAGGCTCAGTGTGAAGCGTTAACAAGAGAAAATGAGAAAACTGAAGAGGAGTATAAACAGGCGGATACAGAATTAGAGAAAGGAAAAGTCAGGGTCGGGATTTACGGCTGTTGTGAATGTCATGAAGAAATCGGCAGATGAGAGGAAAGGCTGCGCTGATCGCAAGTGTTTAAAACAGATGGAAAATCTGCAATGTGAACTCTCAGCTCGGAGAGGAGTGATATGTGCGAGGACGGACGTTGATGGTGATGCAGAATGGGGTGATTTAGCGTATGAAGAGACGCTTGTATCACACACCGGGTTGCTGTCTTCAGTCACCTGATGAGGTAATCGTAGCCTTTGTCCAGGGGCAGATAAGGTCAGGTAATGCCCAACCTTCATAGAGTGTTTCAACCCTTAACCACTACACTGTCCAGCTGGTGGATCTGAAGTGAGGGCCAAGTCACTGCCCATCTGTTCCAGACCTCCAGCTCAACCCCTCTCTCCAGCTCCATACCCAGTCAGGGGCTTTTTCTGCTTCCTCCCCCATCCTGTCAGCTGCTTGCTTCTTGCTCTTTTCATCAAGGCCCAGCACAGACAGCAACCTCCATGCTGGCCATGCCGGGAACCCACTACAGTCGATCTCCATGAGGAACAGCCACGTCTGCCATCCTTTGTCCCTGCACTCCGGGACTAACAGTATAAAAGCCAGGATTATTGTGGAAGTGGCCCGCCTCCCAGCAGGTTTTTCCGAGAGTGGGTGGAACCTTCAACACTCAGTGCCCCAATGGCGCCTGTAGTAATGGAGGGACTGCAGGACATACCAGAGCCGGGGGTGTGGGGCGGGTGTGACACGGTATTCTGTCCCTTTTGACGTGGCCCAATTGAATGCTGGAGCTGTGAATGAGAGATGATTCTCCGAAACTTTCCCAGTGCATTCAGCAGACAGGATAACTCACGGTTTATATGAAACGGAGGAGGGGAAGCTAACCCTTCTCTGTCTAAATTCAGCTTTCCCTTCAGCCCTGCCAGAGGAACAGGCACTCGCCCAGGGGACACGGGGTGATGTGCAGAAGGCACCATGAGAAGCTGCTGGACTAATTGAAGTGACAGTGGAGGTTTTGCATAACTGCAGACAGTGGAAAGGGAGGAACCTTCTATATCTGTGACGATGTTGTGGCCGGTTTTCTCGAGTGTTTTGGGTCCTACTTTGGATACGCAGAATTTGACTCCGTGGCAGAGTAGGAACTGGCCGAGGAACTTGGTATCGCACAGTACCGAGGAGAGCAGAAGGGTGTGTGAAATGATTGATCCATTCAAACCCCACACATGCTGAAGCATGGGCTCTCAGAAGGATGATGTGAACGAGGGAAAAGGGATTGAGGGAGAAAGGTACAGAGGAGGGTAAGGGGAAACAGGGTTCTAAAACGACCCTATCACAGAACAAGGTTTGCAGTGGCAGAATGAAGGGAGACGGGGTGCTGATCAGGATGAGCTGCCACCGAGCTCAACAGCGCCGCCTAATGGCTGGGTTAGTCAAGCACGTGGTTGAAACACTTACTCTGTTATGAGTATTGGATCCCCAAAGAAATGATGCAATTCTGGACAGAAAGTTTATTTTGCCGTTGATCACCCACAGCCCAGGTGGGTTGGGATTTGTCAGGATGCAACAATGGCCCATTGCCCCCTGGAAGGTCAACAGCGTTATCTAAAATGCAATGCCCATGATGCTGATGAAAAGCCACGACTGGCATCCAGAGTTATCCCCAGGGGGAGTCCAAATTGTATGTGTGTTCACCACATGGTTGGAGCTGGACCCCTTGTAGAAACTAAAGTAGGAATCCACCGCGTAAAATTTCTTCGGAATGCAGGAAAGTCTCGAACCACCCTAAAAATGGCTATGTTCAATGCAACACATTGGGAAATACAAGATACGGTTATTATAAATGGATTGAATTGACATTCAGAAGCGTGGAAGTTGGGTACCGTTGAAATATATTCGAAACTTTGAGATTTTTTATGTATTAAATCTTGTAATGTCACAAATGGACCCTGAATTATACCAGTCTGCTTTGCTATATGCTAAGTGAGGATGTGGCAGGAGGCATGTTCATTGTGTAACAGGTAAGGTCTCTCCATTGTGAGGCCTTGAATAAAAGCGTTGTAGTCGCTAAGTAGAGGAGCTGACACCTAGAATAGCCTGAACACTTGCATGAAAGCGAACTTTGTAAGCTGTAAACGATCCATCTATTCTGAGGTGTGGAGATGGCTTTCTCCTTGTAAGTCATAAGCGCACTGCTGAACAGCTGAACTCTGTGTGTGTTTGTGTGTGTGCGTGTGTGTGTGTGTGTGTGTGTGTGTGTGTGTGTGTGTGTGTGTGTGTGTGTGTGTGTGTGTGTGTGTGTGTGTGTGTGTGTGTGTGTGTGTGTGTGTTTCTGTGTGTGAGCGTGGGAGAGGAAAAGTTGTTCTGTGTTTGCTCAATCGATAATAAGAGAGAATTCGAATGAATCTCGGGCTTCGAAAGACCAAAAATAAGGTGATCAAGGGAAATATTTTATTCTGACTTGAATTCGCTTTTGTGTTAAAAATGTATTATTGTGTCAGGGCCTCACGCAGCAGTAACCACCCCCCCCCCCCCCCCAACCGTCCCTGGCGCAAAACTGCTGCAGGGGACAACGTTTCTGTACCGTTTTTATTTGTTTTTGTGCATTTGGTGCGGAAGAGGAGTTGTTGATCATGTTGCTGTTCTTCCTTATCTTGGTTTCGAGACTATCTGAAGAAGAATCACAGGATTGTGTACTGCATACATTTTCTGATAATACATGAAATGACATGAATGAAGAAATGAAAGAATGATACAGACATGGATTTTTGTGCTGTCTTGTCTCTCTCTCTCTCTCTCTGCGCACGCGCGCTTGTGTGTGTTTCTTTGTGTTTCCCTATTTGTTTTCCATGTAATTGATATTAAAGCCACACGAATTCCACACTGGCAATGTGCAATCCTGGTTTAGCAGATGGAAATCCGTGCATCTGTATTCGGATATGAGATGCCTACATTCCAGGAGAAAATTACTCATTGGTGTACCGTTACGTTTGGGAATTTGAAATTAACAATTTTGTTTAAATTGGAATAATTTGAGAGCAATCCTAAAAGTTGTTCAACTAACAAGATACCGTTCTTTTATAGAACAGAAAATATGTCAAAACTTTTGACATATTCTGAATTTGTGATTTCTTGGAAAATAGTTTTGATGAAATCAGTGTTTTGTCATGTAAATTGCAAACGGAAAAAAAAGGTAAAGAGTTTTCTGGTTGGCACCACATTAATACAGTACGTAGATGACCCCCTGTTGAAACCCCCGAAAGGAAACTTGTGATCAGGTCTCCATAAGCTGGCTACATAAGCCAGTTATGAAAGTTCAACAAGTATCAAAGCAGAAATTAGTTTCTACAACCAGAAGTTATTTACCTAGGATGTACCCAGGACAGAAGGTCATCGATTAAGACTTCTGTTAAAGACGGATGCGAACGACTCACAGAGAACTGAAACACTTTCTAAGAATGATATCTGATATTGTAGACAATGGATTTTAGATTGTGCAGGTATTGTTAGGCCCACCCTTGTGGTGTCAGAGGCGAGCGACCTACTCAGTTGATCCTGATGACATCTCCCACTTTGGGTGAAAGAATGTATTAGACATTATTTATGTGTTCTCACGATGGGCTGAAGCATTTGTTTGTGGAAAAAAATGATGCAGCTACAGTGACAAAATGTTTTTTTAAAGGAAGTAACCCGCGATCTGGAATCCCCTGGAAACTATCCAGTGACAACGGTACTCATTTCACTGGTAAAGTCATTGAAGATGGATGCAAAGCCTAACAAGCGGGTCAAAATTTCCATTGTCGCTCCCATCCACAGTCAGCGGTACGAGTCGAAAATATGAACGGAATCATTAAGAACATACTTAGGAAGATTTGTGAGGAAATGAGACTAAAGTGGAAATAGGAGCTGCATTTGGTTCTGATGACTACAGAAGCCACTGCCAAAGGAACCATTGGGCTGTCCCCACAACGGGACCGCCGTCTGATGCGCCATCAGGAATTAAACAAGTGCGTGTACACCACTTGGATGAGAGCATGTTCAATTATGGTATCGCCTGAAAAAATCACTAAATATCATCAGCAGGTAAGAGAGGCCCAGCAAACTGTAGAGACCGTCAAATGCTACCACAGTGAACCGGTGACTACGTGGTGGTGCGGGCATGTAAAAGGGAGATGTGTTTGGAGCCTCGGTTTGAAGTACCATTTCCGGTATTGCTGGTCTCTAATCATGGTGAGAGAAAGGCCGTCGTGGATTCACGCCTCTCACTGCAAGAAGATGGTTGACGACGGGAAAAAGATAAAACCACTGAGAGACCGAATGGTGTCGGTTGGATTAGCTCTTGTCCTTTCCCGGACGGATGTGGTCACCACAAACATTCAAGCTGCTGAGTCTGTATGGGTGTCCTGGCACATGTAGAAATGGATGTGTCCCGTTTAACTGTGATCTTCAATGAAATACAGATGAACTGTTACTTTAACTGGTCCAGGTCCTCAGGCCAGGATATGTTTGGTTTCTAGCACAGGGCTGATGGGACTTGGAAACATCGATCCCTTTCATTCCCTTATCAGTACAGTCAGAATATCACTTTGTCTGGATGAAGATATAAATTTGAAAACGAGTGTTGTAGAGAATGATTTGCCCCAACTCAACAATGTTAACCAAGGTTAAAAAGACTTAGTGATGTCCTCATAGAAACGTGCAAAGATAGAAAACCTACAGCACATTATCGGCCTTTCGGCCCATACTGCAATGCCGAACATGTAATTACTTTAGAAATTAACACCGGTTACCAATTGCCCTCTATTTTTCTAGCTCCGTGCAACTAACCAGGAGTCTCTTAAAAGACCCTATTGTATCCGTCTCCACCACCATCGCTGGCAGCTTATTCCACGCACTCACCACACTCTGCTTAAAAAAAATACTTACCCCTGACATCTCCTTTGCACCTTCTTCCAAGCACCTTAAAACTATGGCCTCTCCTGTAAGCCATTCCAGCCCTGGGAAAAAGCCTCTGACTATCCACAGGATCAATGTCTCTCATCACATTATGCACATCTATCAGGTTACCTCTCATCCTCCGTCGCTCTAAGGAGAAAAGGCCAAGTTCACTCAACCTATTCTCTAAGCCATGCTCCTCAACCAAGACAACATCCTTGTGGATCTCCTCTGCACCCTTTCTATAGTTTCACATCATTCCTGTGGTGAGGTGAGCAAAGCGCTCCAAGTGGAGTCTGTCCAGGGTCCTATATAGCTGTACCGTCACCTCTCGGCTCCTGAACTCAATGCATTCTTAACCTCACAGTGAAGGTGACACTTGCCAAGGAAATCAGCAAGGCAGCTCCGGAGCTCATTAACATGGCAGCAGCATTGGAAAAGTTAGCAACTGAAATTACTTATACTCTCGAACAAACCCTACAAGCAATATCTAAATTGTTGGCGAAATCGGTGACGGTTCGTAAAGTGGCATTGCAAATCCGAATGGCTTGGGCTTTGTTTTCGCGGGGAAAGGGGCCACGTGTGTCCTGATTGGCCAAGACCGTTGCACGTACACATGACGAATCAGGAGAATATACTTCACGTAACAGCTCACATCCGTGAGGGCACCGAGAAGCTGAAGGAAGAAGGAGACCATTTCCATCATTACAACCCCCAGGAAGCTGTCGGCCGTCTGGGATGGTGGACTGCTGCCCTGCATTATGGAAAGACTTCTGGTATTATAATATTGGCAGCCACCATCTTGTAATTTTGTGTAGGACTAAAGAGATGATATTGAAAATGGGTACCCTTTGATGCGGACTCGGAAAAGAAGATTGTGCTGACTCAAAGGCGGGAATGTGTAAAATATATTCGAACCTTTGTCATGTAGTAGAATGGAACCTGTAAGATCCCACAGTTGTTTGCTATATGCTGAGTGTGTACTTGACAGGCACCATGTAATTGATCACTGTTCACTGTGTCACTGAGAGGAGGTTGATATGCACTGGAGCAGCCACCGGCAGAACAGATGACAGCCAAAGCACAGACTGACAATTTGTATTGAACAGCAAACTTCGTAAGCTGCAAAGCAGAAGCGATCTCTCGCCATGGAGAGTGGAGATGCTTCTCATTACAGCTCGCAGTAAGCATGACATTGAACAGATCCACTGTGTGTTTTTGGTTCTTTGTTGACAGACCCGGAGAAATGCACACGACATACAGATGACAATGAACAACAGAGCCAGATCCGTGTCTCAGTTGCTTTGGGGGTGCACACTGATTTGAGGTTTGAATGAGGGTTTGCCGGTGAGCAGAGATTTATGGGTGTACACTGATTTGCAGAGATATGCAGAGTTGGGTGTGTTGGCGGATTCGGGGGTGAACACTGACTTTGGAGATGTGTCGAATCACAAGGTTGTTTCTTTTAAGGATAAACGCGATATGAATGTTGACCTCTATACTTGTTTTTTTTATGTAAGCAGCCCTTTTGTTAACTATTTGAAATGATTCTTGCGCTGAGGTAATCTAATTGCATGTGGGAGAATCAGCGGGTTCGGGTGCGCAAAGGATTCAGGGGTGCAGACGGATTTTAGACTATGTACTGATTTTGGAGTGCTTTGGAGAATATGGTGGGTGAACAGCGATTTGGGATTGTGGACAGGAATGGGTGTTTGCCAGCTAATATTGGGATGCATGCGGATTCAGGGCACACGTTAACTTAGATGCACGCGGATTTGGGTGTCAGTGCGAATTTGAGAGTGTGCAAAGATTTGGGAATGCCGGCGGATTTCAGGGTGCGTATGGATTTTGGAGGTCCGATAATTTGGGTCACACTTTGGGGGTGTGTATGTATTTCAAGGTTCTGAGGATTTGGAGGTGTGACGAATGTTGAAAGGCATGGTGGGGGATTCTTGTACGAGAGGACATGACTTGAGGATTGCACGGTGCCCATTCAGAACGGAGATGCGAATTTTTTTTTTAGCCAGAGGGTGATTAATTTGTGGAATTTGTTGCCACGGGCGGCAGTGGAGGCCAAGTAATTGGGTGCATTTAAGGCAGAGATTGATAGGTATTTGAGTAGTCAGGGTTATGGTTATGGTGAGAAGGCGGGGGAATGGGACAAAAGGGGAGATTGGATCAGCTCATGACGAAATGGCGGAGCAGACTCGATGGGCCGAATGGCCGACTTCTGCTCCTTAGTTTTATGGTCTTATGGTCTTAACGACCCCCTCGTTAGAGTCCCCCAAACACAAATAATTCCAAGAGTTTATACTCTCGAGGAGAATGGTAGCAGTATGTGATTCAATACAATTTTACAGGCTACAATGACATAATTTACTTCAATATTCTGTGTGTCTCAGTTGGCTCCATTGAAATACATATTTACAGTGGGAGCACATTGAATTGATAAGAAACCACTGAAGGTTCAGTCACCTTTGTTGGGGCAAACTAATTCACACAAACATTCCAACTAGTTAATTATTTAATCGCAATCTGTCACTACGGGGATTACACCTGCCTGACGTAATTACTTGTAAATCATTTTAAAAGTTGTTTTTAAATCTGTTGAAATGTGTCCCTGTGGAGTCGCTAAATGGTATTTAAACCCCCAGGCATGGGCTTCCTTAACATTTCATTCCCAGAGATCGCCTGTAGCACAGTGGGGACAGATCACTGGACAGAGAAAATGCCTGCATTGTTCGATAGGTACAGAAGTGTGGAGAAAATATTGTACGTTTTCATCGCCGTCATTGGAGTTCCTGGTGAGTGAGCGGAACAATTCATGTTTGGTATTTATGTGTGCTAACTATGTGAATCTGTTCATGATCATTTGACAGTCTTCTAACTTGATGATCATTGTACAAATATCCGTCAGAGATATTGATCCTGTAGGTTCAACACTCTGATTTTTCATATTTAATGACAAGCGGAGTTAAACTCCTGTCTCTCATCTGACTCACGGGATCGACTTGAACGTTGTTCTTGCCTTCAATGACACCTTGTCCGGAGTTGTCCCAGTGTGGGGACAGGCAGCTCTCCCGCAAGATGTGACTGGGATGGGTTTACATTGTAAAGTTCACTGTTTCTGAGTTATTGATCAGAGAGAAACCCTGGTCCTGTGTTTCATGTCTCCCTGTGGAGTCTGTCACAGTCGGATCTCACTGCCTGTCGGTCAATAACTGGATCTGTAAACACAAAGTACACAGCTGGGGTCAAAGCAACACGTACAGCAAGCTGGATGAACTCAACAGGTCGGACAGCATCCGTGGAAACGAGCAGTCAACGTTTCGGGCCGAGACGCGTTTCCACGGATGCTTCCCGACCTGCTGAGCTCCTCCAGCTTGTTGTACGCGTTAATAATTGGGTCTGATCATCTGAACCAGTGTCCGCGGATCTGCTGACGAGAGTTATCGAATTGAGCTGCGCTGTAGAATTAATCCATTAACGGAGCCACTCAGCCTCAGTTTACTAAATTATGCCTGCTTTCCCTCTGAGACGCGTCGTAAATTGCACCCTTTCGTACTGTGGAAAAGTCTCGGCCGGAAACGGAAGTTTGCTCAGTTCCACGGATGCTGTCTGACCTGCTGAGTTCCTCCAGTATTTTGTGTGTGTTGCTCCCCTCTGTATCCCTTCTCCGCCCCATCAGATTGGGGGAAGCACACTGAAGAAGGCAGGTCAGAGACAGTGTGACCAGTGTCTCATGTTAGATTAGCAGCCGTTCACAGACTCTAGCACTCCTGATCTTTAGCTGAAACCCGATCCCGTGAGGAATGGGTTCAGTAATGCCCTCTGTCTGTTTTCTCTCTCTCTCCCTCACTCTCTCTAACCCGTCACCCTCCCCCACCCCATCGCCCTTCCACTCCCCTCCCCTCTTCCCGTCTCCCTCCCCCTCTCCCTCCTCTCTCCCCCCCACCCAACACGCAGTGAATGTAGTGGCGATTGTGATCCTGTCCCGGGGAAAGTGCGGCCTCTCTACCTGCACCACTCGCTACCTGGTGGCCATGGCAGCGGCAGATCTACTGACCATTGTCACCGAGGTCATTTTGATTAGTATCAACGTGTATTACTTCCCGTGGAGTTTTCTGAGCATCACCCCTGTGTGCAGTGTTATCGAAGTACTGAGGTGCACAGCCAGAGACTGTTCTGTCTGGTTCACCGTCACTTTCACCTTTGACCGGTTTGTCGCTATTTGCTGTCAGAAGCTGAAAACAAAATATTGCACCAGGAAAACTGCGGCTGTGGTTCTAACAACAACCGGCGTACTGTTCTGTCTGAAAAACGTTCCACAATACTTCACACGGGAACCCAGGGTGATCATCGACACTATACCGTGGTTCTGTAAACTGATGGACAGTTATTTCACTGACCCCGAGTGGGTAGGATATGACTGGCTTAATACAGTCTTGACTCCGTTCCTTCCTTTCGCTGGGATCTTACTGCTCAACGCTCTGACAGTCAGGCACATTTTAGTGGCCAGTCGGGTCCGTAAGGGGCTGAAGGGTCAGAGCAAGGGGGAGAACCGCAGTGACCCGGAGATGGAGAGCAGGAGGAGGTCTGTGGTTTTACTCTTCACCCTCTCCGGCAGCTTCATCCTCCTGTGGATGACAACTGTTGTAAATTTCATATATTATCAGGTCTCAGGGAAAGGATTCAGTTTCAATGATTCTGAATGGATCTTTATCTACGTCGGGGTTTTGCTGAGTGATTTCAGCTGCTGCACAAATACATTTATTTACGCGGTGACTCAGTCAAAATTCAGGGAATAGATAATTAGGGCGGTGAAATATTCTGTCCCCTCGGTGCCTCATTTCATTAATAAAGCTGCGCCCTGAGCACAAGCCGGAGGCGGTCGTTGTGTTTCCAATCCGGTAGCAGTTCCTCACATTCACCGGCTGATCTCTTAGTCGTTATTCTGGGGCCGAGTGTCCCATCGACCGGCAGGTCTGGGACATTAGGAAATGTGTTTCTGGGGAGGGCAAAGCAGTGTCCTGGACTGGCCAGCTGTCAGTCAACGAACGACTCTGGAATGCCAGCCACCCATTAGTCTGTGAATATGTCCATCTATCCCTATTCCCGCCCACCAACCTCACAGACCGACTTTCCCACAAGACACCGGGAGTTCTAGCCTGTTGCCGGTTGGCTAATCCAACGTCAAATACACCAGTTTCCGCTTTCCCCTTGGATGATTGGCTAACGTGAATATAAATAGGGCGGGCTTTGGATACATGGTTGTTGACACTCTAACTTAATGCGCGTTCCCGCCACTAACGGGACTGCAATATGGTGTAGAGAATTGGGAAAGAAAACCCTTGCTGCTTCTTTGTTCCAATGGAAGTTAAATTACCCCCCAATATCCTACAGATTGTACCAAGTGAAACCCAATAGAGAGAATCAAATTAAACTCATTCCCACAACCTAAATGAAAGATATCCGCCCCCAACGATTGTAATGAAATCTGCATTTCATTTCTATCTACCTGATCACCTTCACCCTGAAATCATGTGTGTTCAACTGCTTCATAATGACAAAATCTACAAGACCCAGTATGAGGTTTTCCAGCACGACAGAAGGAATAATTCATTATAGTGTGGATAATTCAGGTCGTTTCAATATAATTCCTTCCCTTCTTGTTTTTACCCACTTCTCCCATGAACCCAACACTGTTAGGTATTCTGTAAAGGTGTCTCCCCTTGTACCTAGTTTCCCACTAGATTTACCATAAGCCCCTAATTCTTAACCCTGTAAACCCTGAAACAGTTTCTGATCTGCAAAGTGGAAGGTCATTATCTACAGTTGAACCTTTAACAGCTTCTGTAACTAAACAGCCAAACCGCTCATTCACACCAAATTCTGAATGCACGACCAATCCAAGTGTACCACAATACCCCGTATATTGCCTCCATACCACTAACCCTGTGTACACCTGCATATTACTGTGCATCCCGTATTGGCCGACGCATTCCCAAATCCGTATACACCCCAAATGCATGTTCAACCCGATATCTGAGCGCCCCTCCAAATCCGGAAGCAACCTGCAAATCAGTGTGTTCACCCACATCCACAGACATCCCCACCCCTCGTGCTTCCTCAAATTATCATGCAAATTCAAATCTGTCCGTCCCAAACACTCTGACACCTCGACATGCACAACAGATTATTCCTGAGCAAGAATCTTTTCAGTGCATCGATAAGGAAAGAATATATATAAAAAACGACCTTGAGATATGTCACAACTCCAAACCCGCAGACACCACAACCCTGAGAGACCCCGAAATCCGAAAAAATCCCTAAGTTGACTTACTCACTCCTAATTCAACAAGCATCTCCAAATCAGTGGGCATCCCCCTATTTGCCAAGGTTGCCCTAAATCTACACAATCTACAAATCAGTGCGCACTCCCGCATGCATCATCGGTTACCGAACAGTCCAAATCATTTAAAATAGTTCAGAACATAGCTGTCTTTATGCAACCGAAACTTAGTTTGCAACTCCTTACAGGCCGACGCGCCCAGATGTGGCTGTAACACTAAATCCATGTGCACCCCTCAATCTGCACACATCCCTGAACAGGAGCGGACTCCATAATCCTTTTTGCACACCAACCCGCTGAAAACTCCACAGGGACATCAGCTAATCCCAAAGAATCATTTTCAAACAGTACACAAAACGGCTGACTCGACATTAAAAACTCTCACGCAACCCAAAATTCTTGTGTAAATTATAATCCGCTGGCATATGCTGATCCGATTGCAATCCCATTTTCGACAACACACATCCCCAAATAAGATCCCACAAAACCTATGTGCACCCGTTGAAAGGGTAAAGTACAGAAGTTATAAAAGTATCGGAAATTGAAACACATCACAACTCCAAATCCGCAGTCTCCAAAAAATCTGTGAGAACACCGAAATCCGTAAAAATCCCCATAAACCCCGAAATTAATGAGCATTCTCAAAACAGCGTGAATCTGCATATTTGCCGACATAAAACTAAATCAGTGGCAGCCCCAAATCAGTGCGCACCCCATAGATTATCTTGGAGCAAGAATATTTTCAAACAGTTTCGAAAATGAATGTATCAACATTAACAATCCCCGTTTTAAGCTTCAATTATTAATGAAGATTAATAAAAAAGATATATTAAGTCAATACTGTATGTCATTATGCACAATGAAGAATTAAATTAGCAAATAAGTGATTAACAAAGCTAAGCAATATATCAATAATAACAAGAAAATATAAATATTTTTGAAAGAAAAAGAAAGAAAAGAAGAACCCATTTAGTGGCGGGAATGTGCATTAATTTGGAGTGTCAACCACCATGTATCCAAAGCCCGCCCTATTTATATTCACGTTAGCCAATCATTCAAGTCCCTACTAACTGAAAAAAAAACAACAAAAAAAAAACCCATTGGAAGCACAACCCCGGAGCTATACATCATAGAAGCTTCCATAAAAAAAAAACAGCAATCCGCCAGTTCAAATCCACTTAAAGATAAATCGGAAGGAGACCATATTAATTAAATCAGATTAGATGATAGTAGCGGGCAAATGAACCCCAATTGTTCTCAAAATCGAATCAAGGATCAAAAGTTCGACTTCTGATTTTCTCCAAACTAAGACATAACAACACCTGAGAAAACCATTGTATCACATTAGGAACTGAAGCATCTTTCCATTTCAACAAAATAGCCCTTCTGGACAATAATTTAACGAATGCAATTACTTGTTATCTGATGGAGAAATACCATGAATGAATGGAGGAATTATACCAAATAAAACTGTCAATTTATTAGGTTGCAAATTAATGTTTAAAACTTTAGAAATTCTAGAGAAAATAGACTTCCAAAAATTTTTCAATACAGAACATGACCAAAACATATGTGTCAATGAGGCTGTCTCGGGTTTACATCTGTCACACTGACTATCAACATTAGGAAACATTTTAGACAGTCTCTCCTTTGTCAGATAGTAACGATGTGCAATTTTAAATTTAATTAAAGAGTGATTGGCACAAATCGAAGACGAATTGACCAACTTCAAAATCCGCAACCAGTCTTCTGTTATCAGAGTCATGTTAAGCTCTGTCTCCCAATCTTGCTTAATCTTAAGTGAAGGATAATTGTGCTGTTGGAACAATAAATTATAAATTTTCCCAATAAAACACTTCACTAAAGGATTCATTTTTAAAATAATATCTAACAGGTCAGAATCTTGTATATATGGAAAATTTAGTAAGTATTTTTGTAAGAAGTGTCTGACCTGAAGATACTTCAGGAAATATGAGTATGAGACAGAGTATTTAGTTACTAATTTCTCAAAAGACATCAGTCGGCCATCTTGGAACAAATCCATGAAGGAATAAACCCATTTATTTATCCAAAAAAGAAAAGTAGGGTCACTTAATGAAGGTTTAAATAAATAATTTCGATAAATTAAACTAAAAAGTTTAAATTTTTTAAGATTAAAAAAATACGAAACTCGAACCAAATCTGTAATGACTGCTTAATCATAGGAGATAAATTTAAATTAGTAAGTTTGGCCAGTTGTACAGGCAGAGAAGCTCCTAATAATGAGGTTAAGTGAAACTGTTTCACAGCATCCAATTCCAAATCAGCCCAAGGCGGTCGTTCATTTCTTATCAGCCCAATATAACCAAAAACACATATAACATATATTGAAAACACAAAATGCTGGCAGAACTCAGCAGGCCAGACAGCATCTATGGGAGGAGGTAGTGACGACATTTCGGGCCGAAACCCTTCATCTGGAGTGAAGTAACATGGGATGGTGGAGAGGGGATAAAAAGTGGGGGGTGGGATGAAGTAGAGAGCTGGGAAGTGATAAGCTGGAGGGATATGGGCTGGGGGAAGGTGGAGAATTATGGGAAATAAAAGAGAAAGAAAGGTAGGGCTGGGGGGAGATTATAGTGGGGGGGGGGGGAAGAGAAAGAGAACCAGACTAAAATAATAGATAGGAATGGGGATAAGCGGGGGCAGGGGTATCAACCGAGGTCTGTGAGTTGGATGTTCATGCCGGCAGGTAGGAGGCTACCTAGGCGGGAGATAAGGTATTGCTCCATCGACCTGAGTGTGGTCTCATCTTGATGGTAGAGGAGGCCATGGACAGGCATGTCGGTGTGGGAGTGCTCTGTGGAGTTGAAGTGTGTGGGCACAGGGAGATCCCGCCACTGCTGGAGGACTGAGCGCCGGTGTTCGGCGAAACGGTTTCCAAGTCTGTGGCGGGTCTCTCCAATATATACTCCAGCAGTGGAGTATACAGTGAAGGAATAAATTCTTCAGGATTCGAAATATAAACTAAAAGATCGTCCACATAAAGGGAGATCTTATGATCAGTGTGATTTATAAGAAATCAATGAATATCATTAGCTTCACAAAGTGCAATAGTCAAGAGTTCCAGCACCAAATGAAATAACAAACGACTTAACGGACATCCTTGTCTCGTACACCGAGAGAGCCAAAAAAAAGGAGATCTGCAATTTTTAGTAATAACAGTAGCAATAGGGCTTTTATATATCATTCTAATCCAGTTATTAAAATTAATACCAAAGCCGATTTTTTCTAAAAACATTAAATATTTATTTCTATTCCACTCTGTCAAATTTTCCATTCAACTTTCCATTCAACTTTTCAGTGTCAAGAGAGAAGACACATTGGGGAGCCTTAGAAAAGGATGAATGTATAACATTTAACAGTCTCCGAACATTAGAAAAGGAATAACGGCCCTTTACAAAACCTGTTTGATCTTGAGGAATAATGTCAGCTAAAAATTCTCCTGCCGATTAGCCATTATTTTTGAGAGAATTTTAGCATCCACATTTAAGAATGAAATAGGTCTCTATGAAGTACAGTCATAGAATCTTTATATTTCTTAAGAATTAAAGAAATAGAAGCTTTATAAAATGTGGGAGATAACTCTCCTATCAAAAAAAAATTGAAGTGTTTCCAACAAATATGAAGAGAGCAATTTTTCAATTTTTTAATAAAACCCTATAGAATAACCATCCATTCCAGGAGCTTTACCAGATTGCATTGGGAAAAAAAATGTTCATTTCTGAAATTCGCTTTCAGTAATAGAAGCATCAAGAGTTTGTTGACTTTCAACAGAAATTTGAGGAAATTAAAGTTTCATACTTTATAAACTTTTATAAAGTTCCATATAAAAGTCTTGAAAATTTTTATTAATATCTTCATAATTGCATGCTAAACTACCATCTCCCTTACGAATTTTTAAAATTCGTCTTTTAGCTCCAGCTGCTTTTAATTGAGATGCTAAGCTAATAATAAATTATATTGTGATTGGATTTCAACTCTTCGTTGAAATAAATCAATGTTAGGAGAGACTGCATAAATATTACCCGACTTTAATTTGTTTGGAAATCTTATCTAACTCTGTTTTTGTCTGTTTCTTAAACTCAGCTGAATGGGAAATTATCTGACTGCGCAAATATGCTTTAAATGTGTTGCATGTGATCAATTTCAATACATCTCCTGTATTGTTAAAAAGAAAAACATCTTTGATCTGATTCTGAATAAGTTTGACAAAGTCTGGACTTTGTAATAAAATTTCTGGAAAACGCCAGGGAAATTTGCAAAAGCGATATCATTCAATTCAAAAGCTAAACTTAAAGATGTATGATCCGAAAGAACTATAGCATCATAGTCACATTTCTGGACTGTGGACAAAAAACGGAGATCAACTATAAAGTGATCGATTCTCGAATAATTTCTTTTGTGAACGTGTGAAAAAAAAGAATAATCTCTATCATTAGGATGTAAATGTCTCCAAATTTCGACCAGGGCTAAATCAATTAGAAAAGAGTTAATAAGTGATGCAAAACATCTCGGAAGGCGCTGATTTGTTCAACTCTTGTCAATCAAAGGGTTTAAGCAACAGTTAAAATCACCACCCATTAACAACATATATTCATTTAAGTCCGGCAATAATGCAAATACATTATTTTTAAAAAGAAGGATCATCTACATTAGGTCAATATTGGTTAACCAGAACAATTTTTCTATTACACATTGTTCCTTTAACATTTAAAAATCTACCATTAATATCTGACACAATATCTTCTTGGATTAATAAAATATAACATTTAATAAAAATAGATGCTCCCTTTGTTTTGTTTTGTCAAGTAGCGTGAAATTGAAGGCCCTTCCACATTTTAAAAAAATATATTTTGATCGCCCATTTTGATATGTGTTTCTTGAACAAAAATTATATCGGGTTGGAATAGATTAATGATGTTTAAAATCTTCTTTCGCTTAATAGGATGATTCCAACCACGTACATTCCTATTTATAACATTTATCTGTTTAATTGCCATAATTATTCTTTTATTTTACTTAACATATAAATGAACGCATACCAGCGCAGGCTAATCAAAACCGGTGTTGATAAGTACAACTATACACAAAAAATGCATGCTCCGGAACTCCGTAATGGGAAAAAATACTAAAAAGAAAACAAAAGTTAATCTTACAATTGATCCTGTAAATCAAAACTAACTCCAATCCCCCCACCAGTCCAAAAAGCCCGAAATTCGACAAAAAAGCCGAAATGCATCCCCATAGAGTACAAAAGAGAGAGACTCCGCGAGCTGCCCATTTTATAATAGTGGTTTTAAAAAGTTTTCCATAATTCCTCCCCCCAATAACAAAAACAAAACAACATACAGCCCTAAAATAGAAAATCCCTGCAAAGGAAAAAAAGTTGCTGAACATAAAGAGCCAAGCACCACCATATCAAGTCATGTTAATAGGTTCTTCTGCCCACCTACAGGCCTTACTTCTAACTGATAAATATGCAATTTAAATATCAATTTGCTTTAATGTCTTCCATTATTTTACAGAGTATTATTATACTGAAACCATGGAAACCGGTAAGGCTAGGTAATGATTAAAACATGGAACTGATTCCCAGCTGAAATGGTTAATACAAGAGGGCACAATTTTACGGTGGTCAGAAGAAAGTATAGTGATCTCAGAGATATTTTTTTCAGAGTGGAAAGATCTGCCATGGGTAGTCATAGAGGCAGACACAAGGACATTTCAAGAAGCTCGTAAATAGGCTCATAATGAAAGACGAATAGAATTCTCTAGAGGACAGAAGCATTAAATTAATCATGAAATAAATTGAAAGGTGAACAGAACAATATAGGCCAAAAGGCCAGCATTGTTCCGTTTTTCTCTACAACGTCTAGCTCCCCATATCCAGCACAAAATTCAGAGAAAAAAGAGTTTATACTTAATCCTTAAAACACTCTGGGGAATGCAAAACAATCTCCAAGGACGGCAAAATTATAAAATTAAACAAAGAGAAAAATACCTGTGTAATCTCTGGTGAAGAAAAATCAACTCCATTTTCCATTTATCTGACACGACCAATGAAAAACTTTTTCTGAGGAAAAAAAAACTAATTATCTATCAACTGAGCCCTCCCAACTATATATAAGAAAAAAACATGAACTATGGACACTATCACTTAATTAATGAAAAAAGGGGAATAAAACGAATAATAAAACAGATAATCAGTCTATCCGTTGTCTTAATTCACTCAGTAGACCAAACAGATTTCAAAAAGTCATTCATCATTCACATCCAAAGGTTAAAAATCTTCTTTAAATGGTCGATCAATCAAAGGGCATCTTTCGCAAATCAAAAATATTCAAAGCTTATCTTCTTACCGAAAGAACGATCATTCAGCAGACCTAAAAACATTCAAACCTCGGCTACAACCAGAATAGAGTTAACATAGTCTAACACCTCTTTGGGGGCCAGAAAAACACGTGGAGTCGATCCTTTGGGAAACAATTTTAATCGAGCTTGAAACTGAAGTGATGAGAATAATCCCTTATCATTGGCTATCTTCATGGTTTGAACGAATTTAGACCGCAAAGCCATAACCTCCCGTGGATACTTTTCATAAAAGTGAAGCTCAGAACCTTTAAATTTTAAAAAAAACTTCTTGTTTCCTTGCATATTTTATTATTCGGTCTTTAACTTTAAACTGAAGAAAGGAGACCAAAACTGACCTTGGCCTGTCTTTGCGAGGTGTCGAAATAAAAATTCTATGCGCTCTTTCGATGTCAGGAGATTCAGATAAAATCTCCGGAAACAGAGATTGAAACAGGATAGCAAAATGGTCTAATAAATCTACAGTCTCGGATCCTTCCTTCAATCCAACAATTCGAATATTATTCCGATGAGATCTTTTTCTTTTGTAATTTACTTTTTTATTGAAGTTCATCAAACAAACATTTCCATAAGATGTATTTCAGACATTGTACATATATATCATATAATCATATATATCACAAAATCTCCACAAAGTATTTATCTGGGGTATACACTTATAGAAAAGAGAGGAAAGAAAAGAAAACAAGCAAAAGGAAAGAACTATGTACAAGTAGGGAGTGATCTTTCTTTTTTACAACAGATTCATTGATTTGTGAGAATAAAATCAGGCCTATGAGGCATTATGTAGTTAAACCATTTTTCCCAGTATGAATCAAATTGTTCCAGATTATGATTAACAGATGTTGTTATCTTCTCCATTTTGTAAATGTCCATTGTAATTCCCCTCCATGTATTTAAAGTTGGGCTCTCCTGTGATAACCATTTCCTAGTAAGAGTCTTTGTACCAACCACCAACAGTATATTCATTAAATATTTATCTCTTTTCAACAATTCTTGAGGTATATACCCAAAATATATGGTCTTACTCTCCAAGGGTATTTCACATTTAAAGATGTCTTGTCGGGCATTGTGTATCCACTTCCAATAGTTTTTGACAGCAGGGCAGTCCCAAAAAATATGATAATGATTTGCATTTTGATTTCCACAATTTCTCCAGCAAACAGGGAGGTTACTATCATAATGGGATTTCTGAGAGGGTGTAATAAAATATCTTATCAAGTTTTTCCATCCAAACTCCCTCCATTTCTGTGAATTGGTACACTTCCATTCATATCTCCATATTGTTGTCCATTCTTCCTCAGATATAATTATCCCTCCTTCCTTCTCCCATTTTGTTTTAATGTATGAAGTCGAATGTGTTTTAAGATTTGACAACCCCTTATACATGCTTGAAATGATTCTACTACCATTATCTGAATTAAATGCTTTTCAAAAGAGCTCTATCAAGCATGTATTTGCCTTGGTTACATTTTTACGCATCTTATTAACATATTGTCACATCTACAAATACCGATAAAAATCTTGCTTTTCTAATGTGTTTCGCTTTAAGCATTTCAAAACTGAACAGTGTTCCTTCTTTCACTATGTTGCAAAGAACTGTTATTCCTTAAGCTGTACAGTCCTTAAATCTAGCATCCAATTTATTTGGTGTAAAATCAGAGTCATATGCACACCATTTAAGAATTGCAATATCTCCCTCTAGATTATATTCTTTTATAGTAGTTTTCCATATTTTAAGAGTCAATTTCACCCATGGATTATCAATAGTATTTATGTACCTTTGCAGGTTGTTATCAGCCAAAATTGCTTGTATGGGGATGGGAAGTACCCGCTCCTCAATGTTTTTCCATTGAGCGTCATATGATGGGTTGCACCAACATATCACAGCTCTCAACTGTGCTGCAAAATAATAATCTCTAAGAGAAGGCAAGCCCCACCCCCTTTTCCTTTGCTAATTGCAAAGTTTTGAGACGAACTCTAGGCCTTTTACCCTGTCAAATATACCATGATAGCATCTTGCTCCATTCATTGAATTGATTTTGATTAATCTCTATTGGTAGGGTCTGAAAGAGATATAACAGTCTGGGCAGTATATTCATTTTAATAGACTCAATCCTTGAACTGAGACTGAAAAAAGGAACCGGGCTCCATCTTGCCACATCTTCCTTAATTTTTTATATAAAGGCTGATAAGTACATTCTGATAATTTTGCCAAAACTTTCAATTTCTCTTGGTGTGCTATAGTAATATGAAAGTAATTGGGTTTTATCTATCTTGATCTTGTATCCAGATAATTGACTATATTGTTCAAAGGATTGCATCAATTTCGGTAAAGAGTATATTGGTTGCCCTAGATAGATCAAAATGTCATCCGCATAACAAGCCAATTTATACTCTGTCCCTTTAATAGTAATTCCCCTGATATCTTCATTTTGTCTGATGTATTGAGCTAATGGTTCCAGATATAACGCGCAGAGTAGCGGTGACCATGTGCAACCCTGTCTCGTGCCCCTTTCTAGGGTAAGACTATTTTATAAATATCCATTGATTTTAATCCTCGCAGTAGCATTGTCATATAGTGTCTGTATAGTTTTAGTAATTGTGTCTTGGAAACCAAATCTACGTAAAACTCTGTAAAGACAATTCCAATTAACCGAATCAAATGCTTTTTCAGCGTCCACGCTTATCACTATTGCTTCGATTTTATTTTTTTGTATATGATCCATACTGTGAAGTTTCCTTCGTATATTGACTTGAGTCTGGCGTTGTCGTATAAAACCTGTCTGAATATGACGTATCAGTATGGGTAGAAACTCCTCTAATCGTTTGGCCATGATGGAGATAAATAACCTATAATCTACATTAAGAACGAATATTGGTCTAAATGATCCGCATACCATTTCTTTCGGTATAGTTTAGATTATAGCTTCCTTCCAACTGAGTGTCATTTGTGCCTTTTTTAGAGCCCAGTTCAGTGTGGGGAGTAAAACAGGAATTAACTCATTTTTAAATTCTTTGTACCACTCTGCCGTATACCCATCTGATCCTGGTGACTTGCTTAATTTAAGCCTACTAATTGCAGCTTTTAATTCAACTTCAGTTATGTCAGCAGTCATCGTTCTATTTTGTTCTTCGCTTAAAGTTGGTAACTCCAGAGCATTCAAGAAGGTGTCAATTTGGGTTATGCTTCCCCCTGGAACTTTGGAATATAGCGTTTTGTAAAACACTTCAAAAGCTTCTTGAATTTCACTGAGCTTATTTGTTTTTATCATTTTCGTTCTTTCATAGATTTCGATCCACTTTCATAATGTTTCTGTTTCAGAAACATTAAGTTTTTCCTGATTTCTTGCGTAGCCAAATGATTTATTTCATTCCTAATTCTTTTAATTTCCCCTAATGTATCCTGTGCCAAATTCAATTCGTGTTTTTTATCTTGTTCCTTCAGCCTATTTTGTAATTCCTCTAATGTTTTATTCCTTATTTTTATCCTATATAAAGATATCGCTATAATTTTCCCTCTTAAGACCTCCTTCAGAGTATCCCATAAAATGGGAGGTAGAACCTCTCCATTATCATTAAATTCTAAGTAGAGACCAATTTATTTTTCAATTTGTTCCTTAAAGTACGGATCACTGAGTAGACTTGAATTTAGTTTCCAAATAGTGTTCTTTGGCTGTAGGTCAAAATCAACAGATAAATATATAGGTGCAGGGTCACTTACATATATTGTGCCAATTCCACAGGTGTTTATTTTGTCTTTGTCTTTTCCAAATGATATGAAATAGTCTATTCTTATATATACAGAATGTGGAGCAAAATAATGAGTGTAATCCCTTCTGTCAGGGAAAAGGTCCCTCCATATATCAATTAAACCAACATCCTCAAAAAGTGTATTAACTTTCTTATGTAAAGATTTTGTTTCATAGGTTTTCTATTGGAAGAGTCTAAGTTTGGATGTAATTGTAAATTTAAGTCTCCCCCACATATCAGGAGACCTTCTGTTTCCGTTACCATAATATCAGTAATTTTCAGAAAGAAACCAATATCACTTCCCAGGGGTGCGTATATATTCAATAGAGTAACTGAATTGCCGTCTATATTCCCTTACCAGAATATATCTGACTTCTTTATCGCCAATTTCGAATATTTTTTTCATAATTTAGCTTACTTGAGATAAGAATAGCAACTCCTCTCCTATGCCCTGATTTATATGAGGAGGAAAACAGATTAGTGAAGCCCATTCTCTTTAGTTTTTAATGCTCATTATCACTTAAATGAGTTTCCTGTAAATATACTACATGGGCTTGTTCTTTTTTTTCATTTTGGATAAAATTCTCTTACGTTTGATTGGATTTAATAGCCCATTAACATGAAAAGAAATGAATTTTACCTGGTCCTTAGCCATCTGTATTTATCTGTCAATGTATCATTGAAATTAGAATAAAATTTAATCGATCTACTCACTGAACAAATAAAAATCAAGAAACTCAAATAATAGCAAAAATGGCAACGAACATGTGATTCCAAGGCTGAGGTCTCTAGTAAATGACCCTGCGTTGAGCTAGAGGAAATGTCCAACTGTGGGGGATAACCCCTCCTACTTGTGAGTTGAGGGCCCCCATTGCAGTATTCATAATAGTCAGTGCAGTGAACAAATCCATTACACAGAAAAGATGTACTCCCTCTATATATATATATATATATATATATATATATATATATATATATATATATATACACATATGCATATACATATTAATTCTCAATTTGATGGGGGAAATGGAGTAAGTGAGCGAATAAAGAATAACAACTAAGTAATATAAAATCCACATTATAATAAGTATTTCTCGAGATAGGTATATCACCGTGTACTTTTGCTTCTGTTTAGTTTCTCAACATTTTCAAAGTTAGCCAAACCTTATGGCTCTTCTGAAGAGGTTGAGGACTGTCTTAAGGAAACTCCCGGTCTCTTCCTGATATGTTTCTGTCGGACTCCTCCCGTCTCCTGCCTTCTCATTTCTCGCACTATTTCCCAACCCGAGCGGGACATTCCTCAGCCAGGCGTTCCTTCATTTTGGTCACACTGACGGGCAACCCTCTGGCCTTCATGTCTGCAGTCGCCTCTTCCACTGTCTGGTACAACCGCGTCCCGTTGTCATAAAACACTCGAAGTTTAGTAGGGTACGGAGTTTGAAATCTAATCTTATTTTGCTTTAATACTCGCTTTACTTTGAAGTATTCTTTGCGTTTCTGGAGGACCGCGGGGGGGGGAGCGGTAATCTTGGTCGAAATATATTAATTTATCCTGTAAAAACACTCTCTTCTTACCCCAGGCCCTTCGTTGAATCTCCACCTTGGTGCTGTACCGAAGGAATTTAATTATTATTGAGCATGGCTTTCTATCCTGGGTAGGTTTTGGGACTAACACGCGGTGGGCTCTTTCGACTTCCAGCTCCATAACCGGGGAAAGATCCAGCGCGTCCCGCAGTAACTTTCCGACAAACCCCGTCATGGACGAGCCCTCCACTCCTCCGGGAACGTTGTAGATTCTGATATTTTTCCGCCGTGATCTTCCCTCCAGATCAAGCAGTTTACCTTCTTGGTGATGTATTATTTTTATTGTCTTACTCAGTATCCGTTCCACGTTTTGAACGCAATCTTCCACATTCTCAAAGCGAGTCTCTGCCACCGGTATTATTTGATTAACGCCAGCGAGCTCTGCCCTAATATCACGGAGCTGCTGCTCTATTTCTTTCCGGAACTCCCTTATCTCTTTCAGTATTTCGAAGATATTCGCCGCTTCGACTGAACGAGGCCCAGCAGCCGCCTCGCTAGCACGCGGTCGGGTCGGAGAGCCGCTCGCTGCACTTCTCTCGGCCGCAGGCTCCGCAGTGTCGCGTTTTTTATTTCCATTTCTTCTCCCCATTCTTGCCCCTCTTTTCAGTTCAAATATGTTTCGAAAAATATTATATTTGACGGGTTAATTGGGCTTAATACGCGTTTTTTCCGGTTGAGCTAATGACTTAAGCTGCCATTCCCGACGATGACGTCACCGGAAAAAACGAATACTCACATTTCATTTCTACTTTTCTTTCACGTTCAGACACGTCAGCCCATGGTCTGCTCTACTGTCGCCATGATGACACACTCAGCTTGGAGGAGAAACACCGCTCCTGGGTGTTCCGTCTGGGTGGGCTCCAACCTGATGTCATGAATATTGATCTCTCGAACTTCCAGTAATTCCTCCGCCCCTTCACTATTACCTGTTCCCGAGTCCATCTCTCACCTTATCTCCTCACCTGCGATCAACTCCCTCAGGTTTCCTTGCCTTCCTTCCATGGTCTTCTACTCTCTCTTATCGGACTTCTGCTTCTCCAAACAACTATTTCCTTCACCAATTAACTTCCCAGCTCTGTACCTCACCACTCCCACACTCAACTATCACTTACCAGCTTGTACGTTTTCCTTCCTTCCCGCCACCTTCTTGCTCTGAATTCTCTTCTCTTCAGTCCTGATGAAGGATTTCGGACCTAAGCGTCGACTGCTTGCTCTTTCCCATAGATGCTGCCCGGCCTGCTGAGTTCCTCCTGCATTTTGTGCGATTGCTTTGAATGCAATTTCCTCCCTCTTTCCTGATTACCACTAACCTTCCTCAGGGAACCTGAGGTATAAAAACATTTTTCTGGGTTTGTCAGAAACAAAATATTGAAGTAAATTATGTCATTGTAGCTGGTGAAATTGTATTGAATGACCTATTGTTGCCATTCTCCTCCAAAATATAAACCCATTATACATTTTGTGTCTGGGGGACTCTACTGACAAGGTCTCTAGGAAAATGTCTGTATGATGAATAAACACTATCAATCAACTTCACCAGGACCCAATCCTAACCTAACTCAGCAGTCTAAGCTGGGGGCGGGGGGTGAATATACAACACCTCTCAACGGCCAAAGAACATGACAGAAAGCTAAAGAGGTAGAAAAGGTAGTTGTCGATATGCGTACATCCGTGGCTGTGTGTCTATGTGTTTATCCCTTTGACAGTATATCTATATGTGTGGGTGTCTGCGTGTGCGCGTGTGGTGTGATTGTGTGTGTGTGTTTACAAGTGTGTATGTGTGTGTGTGTGTGTGTGTGTGTGTGTGTGTGTGTGTGTGTGTGTGTGTGTGTGTGTGTGTTTCTATCTGTCCATATGTGTGCCTGTATCTGCCTGTGTTTGTGTGTGTTTGTGTAGGTGCCTTTCTGGTTTCTTTTTTGTTTTTGTTAGTGTGGGTGTTTAGTTGTATGCATATGCGTGTGTACATCGTTGTACCTGGGTGTGTTCGTGTCATTTTATGTTTGTGTCTGGGCGTGTGTGTGCTTTTGTGTTTCTCTGTCTGTCCCTGCGCCAGTGTCTATGTGTGGCTGCCTGTGTGCGGTTGTGTGTCGGTGTGCGTGTGTTTGCGTGTTACTGTATCTATGTGGGTGTGTATGCTTCTGCCAATCGTGCTTGTGAGTATATGACGGTGTGTGTGTCTGTCTCTGTATGTGTCTCATGTGTCTGTGTGTCTCCGTGCGCGTGTATGTCTGTGTGTGTTCGTGTGTTTGTGTCGGATTATGTGCGCATGTGCGTGGATCTCTGTATATGTGTAGCAATCCATGTGTGTGCACGTCAATGACGTCCGGTGTTTAGGTCTGCCTTTGAGTGAGTATAGCTGTGTGTCTGTGTGAGAATGTGTGAGTCAGTTTGTTGTGTGTATCTGTATCTGTTTTTGCTGCCCGTCTCATCATGTTTGTTAGTTCGGTTTGGTTTCTGTGTCTGTGTTTCTCTGTTGTATGTGTCTCTGAGTTTATCTGTATGTGTGTTAATGTGTAGCACAGTGCATGTTTGTCTCTATTTGGCGCGTGTACTGCGCGACAGTGGCTTATCTCGATGTGTACATACCTGTATGTCTACCCGCGCGCGTGTTTGTGCACGTGTGAGCCTATATGTGTGAGAGCGAGTTTGTGTCTGTGGCTGAGGATTTCTGTCTGTTTTTGTTGGTGTCTGTCGTTATATGTGTAGGTGTGTGTATCTATGTCTACACGCTCCCGTGTGTGTGTGTGTGTATCTTTGATGTTCCGTGCTTGTGTATCTGTAAGCGTACCTCTGCGTCTGTTAACGTGTGTAGGTGTGTATGTGTGTTCGAACCTGATTCTGTGTGTGTGTGTGTGTGTGTGTTTCACGGCACGGCTCTCAGTTTGCCTCTGTCTGAGTGATTGTGTGTTTTTGTCAATGTCTCTGTCAAGTCAAGTCAATTTGGTGGTGCGCACCGATTTCGGGGTCCTCACCGATTCGGGATGTCTGCAGATCTGGAGATGTGACGTATCTCAAATGTGCTTCATTCATCGTTACGTTAATAATAAATTTAATTTGAACGAACTCAGCTCGTGTCTTTTTACGGTTCAGTTTGTGAACTGTTTGAAATTATTCTTACTCTGGGATAATCTAATCTGTATGTGGGATTGTCAGCGGATCTGGGGAGCACACGGCTCATGGGTTCCGCTCTTATTTGACGATGTGCGCACATTTGAGGATGGGCAGGAATTTAGGGGTGGGTTGTCGAATATGGGGGTGCACACGGATTTGGTGACGTGTGCAGATTGAGGGGTGCTGTTGAACATGGGGTGCAAACGGATTTGGTGACGTGCGCAGATTGAGGGGTGTTGTTGAACATGGGGTGCGCACGGATTTGGTGATGTGTGCAGATTGAGGGGTATTTTTGAACATGGAGTGCACATGGATTTGGTGATGTGTGCAGATTGAGGGGTGGTGTTGAACATGGGGTGCACACGGATTTGGTGATGTGCGCAGATTGAGGGGTGTTGTTGAACATGGGGTGCACACGGATTTGGTGATGTGCGCAGATTGAGGGGTGTTGTTGAACATTGGGTGCACACCTATTTAGTGATGTGTGCGGATTGACAGGTGTTGTTGAACATCGGGTGCACACGGGTTTGGTGATGTGCGCACATTGAGGGGTGTTGTTGAACATTGGGTGCACACCTATTTAGTGATGTGCGCGGATTGACAGGTGTTGTTGAACATCGGGTGCACACGGGTTTGGTGATGTGCGCACATTGAGGGGTGTTGTTGAACATGGGGTACACACAGATTTGGTGATGTGCGCAGATTGAGGGGTGTTGTTGAACATGGGGTGCACACGGGCTTGGGATCACACTCAGATTTGTGTGTCTCGACGTGTCAAGATTTGCACCCGGGTAAGACTTGGGCTGCGTGCGGATCTTTAATGACGAGGCGGTCATTTTCTGAACTGTTTGAAATGCTTCTTCCTTAGGGAACATCGAATGTGCATATGGGGATGGCAGCGGGATTTGGGTGCGGACGGCTTTGGGGATGCGCGCAGATTTGGGGGTATATTCCTGAATGTGGAATGTGCACAGCTTTAGTAGCCTGTTGTCGAATATGGCACTGCGCATGGATTTGGGATTGCGCACAGATCTGGCTGCGTCGGCGAATTTGGAATTGCACGGGAATGTTGCGTGCTTTTACTGACCAGACATCCATTTTGAGAACTGCTGGAAATGATTTTTAATCTGAGATAATCTATTGAGATTGAGAGCTTATCAGCGGGTTTAGGATACACATGGATTTTTTTTTTTGCGGGGGGGGCATTTTTATTTGAGGATATTCAGAGATTTAGGGATGTATCTTCGAATATGTGACTGAAGACGGATTTACAGGGTATCGGTGCATTTGGATGCGCGAGGAATCCGAACTTCGTTTGATTTACAGATACTTTATAAATAAATCGATAAATGCACTTTAAACGGAACATTTTTTGCTATTTCTTTAAGGTATTTTTGTACTGTTTGAAAATAGGTTTTCACCTGAACAACGAAATGTCAGTATGGGAGTGTCGGCTCGTTATCAGATATACAGGGATTTGCGGATGTGAGCGGATTCAGGGGGTTGTTCCTTATTGCAGAGGGTCGCTGCATTTGGACGAGTGACAAATATCAATATTGTTTCATTCAGAAATTTAATAAATTTGTAAATACATTCAAACGGAACTTTATCCTTACTATTTCTTTATGGTGGAGGTAGCTATTTTGTGAACTGTTTGAAATGATTGTTTATTTTCTCTCTGCGATGAGGAAATGTGAATATGAGGGTGTCAGCGCCTTTGTGCGTGTTCAGGAATTTGGGGATTTGTGCAGATTTAAAAGTGTGTCGTCGAATCCAGGGATCAACACGGACATGGGTGTGTACACAGATCAGGGAGTGTCAGTAGATAAGGGGGACATGGGTGTGTACACAGATCAGGGAGTGTCAGTGGATAAGGGGGACATGGGTGTGTACACAGATCAGGGAGTGTCAGTGGATAAGGGGGACATGGGTGTGTACACAGATCAGGGAGTGCCAGGGGTCGTGGGAAATCTCAGAATTTTTTTTCTATTCATACTATTTTAATAAAGGCGCTTTCAATTTTAAGCAATGTTCTAGTTGTATTTTTAAGGTGGAGGCACCTATTTTGTGAACTGTTTGAAATTATTCCTTCTCTGGAATAATCAAATGTGCATCTCGGTGTATCAGCGGGATTGGGGTTGATTTGGGAATGTGCGTAGATTTAAAGCGTTTTGGCAAATATTGAAGTGTAGAGGCGTGTGGGGTTCTTCACGGATTTGGGGGTACGGGTGAATGCAGGGTTGTGACGAATATCAAGATTGTTTCATTTTAGATAGTTTATTAATAAACGCATTTTTAATTTCAACTTTGTTCTTTCTGTTTTCTAATGTGGTGGCAGACAGTTTGTGAACTGTTTTGAAATCAGTTTGTTCAAGGATAATCTAAGGTGAATGTGGGGATATCCACGGGCTTGGGGGTGTACGGAGGCACACAGAGTTGGTTTGCGCAAGGATTTTGGGCCCATACGAATTTGCGGATGTGCGCAGCTTCAGGGGCGCGTCGGCGAATATGGGTAACGTCGGAGCATTGAATGCGGGGGGGGGGGGGGGGGGGGCGGGGGGCAGGAGTGACAAACCTCCGGGATGTTTCTTTCATCGAAACTTAAATAATAATTGCTCTTTGAACTTTGCAAATTGCTCTTCCTTTTATTTAAATGCAAGCCCGTTACTTTGTGAATTGCTGGAAATGATTCTCGCTCTGGGATAATCCAATGTGCATGTGTGAGTGTCAGCAGGTCAAAGGCACATCGGAGTGGACAGCCTGAGGATGAAACGACTAATACCAGACGACCTGTATTCACGGTGAAAGGGGGACCACTACCTCATGAGTCCTTTTTGCACTGTTCATTTATTTTCTGATTTAGTGTAATTTTTTTTATATTTTTCCTGTCTACTGCTGTAAAAATACAAATTATACAAGACAGTGATGTTAAACTTGACTCAGAATGTTTAAAGGAGATGTGCGTTGTAGATTTATTTTTCATACTCATAGTGGTGGGTGTCTGGAATGAAGGCCAGGGGTGTTGGTGGAAGCAGACGCGACAGAGTCTATCAGACACCACATGAGTGTGTGGAGAATGGAGGTATGTGTACCTTGAGTACTCAGAACGGATTGGTTTAGTAAGGCAGGAGATGACCAGTTCAATTGATTCAGAACAGCAGAGTGAGCAGAAGAGCCTGTTCCACTGCTGCACTGTTTCAGGTTGGTGACGCCACAGCCGGAGTACTGTGTGCATCTCTGATTGGTCGCCTCGGGAAGCACGTGGTTAACCTAGAAAGGCGCAGTAGGTTTACGGCTTCTGCAGCGGGGACTGGATGCCTCCGTGCAGAAGGAGGCTGTGCACTGATCCCAAATCCGAGAGTGTCGCAACACAGATTCGTTCCTTCATCATCACATGCCCTACTGTCACGATGTGATTGTAGGGTACTATACAGGGTGACAATTGACACAAATTGCCATAATAAAAATTGCTGTACGTAATTCACAAACAGACGCTTTAAATACAAACTACAACTCCCGTCGGCCACCGCGTTCAGTCAGCGACAAATGCCGATTACGCGGGGCCGCGGGGCATTCCCGGAGTTGTAGTCTATATTCGCCACATCGCGCCGTCCCTGCAAAAACACTTTTCCTCAGTTCCCACAAACATCGTTGGAACGGAATCTCCGTTGCGTCGAAGGAGAACCACGCCTGTCCTCTTGGACGCCGAGGCTGGCGACCACCGACGGCAGAAACGCGCAGAATTCCGTCATGGCGATGGAACAGAAGAGGAGGGGCTGAGTATGGGACAGATTGACGCAGAGCCTTTCGGAGCTCAGACCCGCCTTAATTCCCTGTTATCACTGGCTAATGTGCCTGTCGGTCAAATGAGAACTCACACGATGATTAGTTAATATGAACATCAGTCAGGCTTGCAAACAGTTCAAGCGAATTTTGATAAAGTACCGCCAGTCAGAGAACAGACTGTGACGTCAGTGGATATATATAGTTATCACAGTTCTCTCACCAAAGATACTTCACTGCTGGATAAAATGAAGTTTGTGATGTTTATAACCGATGTGGTGAATTGTACTGCTCAGACATCTCATCCTACTGAGGAAATTAAAATTATTGTGAAAGCTGCAGAAAGGTATCTTGGTGTAACTGGTGTTTTGTGGGAAGCTGTAAATGAAGCTCTGATTTGTGGGGGTTTCTGCATCCCAGTGTAATTTTGAAGGTACATAATTGGATTAAAATATTGCAGTGGAATGCAAGAAGCCTGATTTCTCATGGTTCTCATTTGTCAAATCTCCCCTAAGTTGTATGCATTCAGGAAACCTGTTAGTTAACACGAGATTTAGTGTTCATAATAATTATCAAACTGTTATAGATTTAACTCTAGTTTGGAGCATACTGACTGGAGTGTGTGTGCGTGGGATGTTATACGTGGTGAAAGACAGCGGAGTGATCATTTTGCTGGCTTTATAACCTTGGGTTTGGATTTATATCGGGGTCAGGAGGCCATTAATGGTAGTTGGAATTTATGGTGAAGGGATTTGGGAGGCTGAATGTTGAGGATGATGTGAATTTCTGTAATGAAGGGTATGTCACGTTACTCATCAAACTGAGTTTGACATGGTTCCTATTAAAAAAGTCCATTACTAGGCGACAGGCTGTACCATGGTTGATTGAGGTGTGTGCAGAGGCATTTAGGGAGGAAAATAGGGCGTTCAGTTATGTTAAGCAGTATCAGTGAATTTTAAAAAGGGTCAGGCCGGTTGCGGAAAGTGGTGATGATGTTTACTGGAGGTCATATTGAGATAATATTGGATGGGATATTAGACTTGTAGTTGTTTGGGGAATAGTTAAGAAAATGGCGTGATTCTCAGGGATCATAATATTCCTGTATTGATTGATGAGGGCAAAACTGTTGTTACTGAAACAGGGAAGATTATGTTACAGTATGGGTCATTTGCTGCGATTCATAATCAGGATAATTTTAGTGAAGAGGTTAAACAATGTAGGGATAAGTTTCTAAGTGAATACTCTGATGTGTTGGAATTCAGCTGTGGCAATGAAAATATCACTGATATAGAGTATTTGTCCTGTGAATTTAAGGCGAATATTAATGCAGGCTACACACGCAAAATTCAGTAAGAACTCAACAAGTCAGCGAGTATCTGTGGAAAAGAGTACAGTCGACGTTTCGGGCCGAGACACTATAGCAGAACTAGATGAAAGAAAATCTTTCCTGCTGAGTTTGTCCAGCATGTTGAGTATTTTGCTTTAATTTTCCACATCTGCAGAATTTCCCCGATTTGTAGTTAGATTATTATCAATGCAGGTCAAATGTCTCCAGGAAATTGTATGATTGGACATCCAACTGACAACTATCTTGAGACAATAACGTTTTTGAATCGTATTTGTAGCTTAGGTAATTGGATCCGGGTTATTGAAAAGGGTAGAACTCAAATCAGGACCGGGGGATGTAGTGGCTGACATAATCGTGTTGTTCGGAGTCGCGGTGATTGATAAGAAGGGTGGCCGGATGAAGAGCGGGAGCTCTCTTACATATCAGATTTGGCTCTGATAATAGCAAGCCCTGCCTGTGTTTCTGCTGTGTAGCCACTGAATGAAGGAGTAGAATCACTGGGTGAGGAGTCAGTGTTGTGAAGGAGTGTTCCAATATCAGGTGTTGCCTTTTCGACCATCACTCCTGTTGCCGCCACAGCTCATCGGTGACCAGGCAGGCGGCGCAGCACGGCTGGTAACTGTGTGCTCAAGCCACCGTGTTCCTGAGTCATAAATCCCTACTTTTCCTCAGTATATAACTGGAAGGAGTTTAAATAGTCCAGAATGCCCAAGGCTGGTGTATGGAGCAGTTCCTTCTTCAGAGCCTGATATGCCTGTTCCATTTCCGGGCTTCACTGGATCTGCAGAACAGAGCCCAAATCGGTAACAGCTCCATTCCAATCGTATCTGTGAAATACTTCCCCAAGCATCTTTAAACCGCAAAATGAAATCTGTTTCCGGCTCGCCCATTTCCTGTAGGCATCTCGCGACCTCCCCAAAATCACTTTTTTGTCTGGCCTCTGCTGGGATTGTCTCTTTGGCCTGTTCTAGCCATGTCTGTCTGCATGCTGGGGTTGCCTGCACGTCCATCTGCATCCGTGACCCAATCATCCTTTGTTCCCCGGGGTACAGTGAATCGTTGTTTAGGGTGCGCCAGGCGCTGATAAGTGACCTGTAGGCGTTGCTGCACATCTCCGGGTAAAGGGTTAAAATTTCATAAGTTTGCACTAACCAATTGTGGAACGCGATAGGTTTCCTGATGGGATTAGGAAGTCACTGGTCACACTCATAACCTCTGCAGGGGACCAGGGCTTGAGGGTCGGTATATCTCCTACCATTAGTCGGGTACCTGTGTATGGGTTGGACTATCAGGTAGCTCACTCTCCCTTTGGCTATCGGTAGGTCCCGCTACCTGTTCCGTACACTGTACTCTCTTGTTCCGTAACCGTGTGGGCATCCCTACACTCGGTGGATTGTCCACAGGTTGTGACTGTTCCTGTTCCAGGGGAACTGTGTTCGAGGCACCGGATGGAGAAATCTGTTCCTATGAGGGAAGCTGGTTCTCGGAATAGGACTGAAACTGTTGGATTTGTCATCACAGCTGACGGGTTGTGCGATGACCATGCCAAACATTGCTATTTCCATAGCAGGATCTTCCGGCAGCCGGTCATCTAAGTGTTAGGATTGGGTCCCGCAAGGGGGAGAAAGAGGGGAAAGGCAGGAAGGTCTACTTCCAATTTTAACATTTTCCTCCTTCATCTCAGGTTTAGGGTTTAGTGTCTGGTGCCTTTTGGCCACGGTCCCATGTATCAAAATATCACATCATGTATTACAATTCCCATTTCGGGTCCCCGTCCCTTACTTTGGTTTCACCTTTTGAGTAGCCACAGTTCTTCAATCAAAGAGGTCTCCAAAGGGCCATTTTCCCTGTTTCAATCCGTATAAATCTCTGGAAAAAGTCATCTCATGCTTGCTATCTCCAGTTTCCGGCCATACCACGTCCGCCGGGGTTACCGAGTTCACTAGGGTCTCACCTGAAAGTCGCTTCGTCTTCTTATACTGCCTGACCCTTTTCTCGGAATGTGTATTCATCGGAGCCTTTGTCGTGGATCGAGCCTGGAGGTTGTGTCTCTTCTCCTCGGCACAGCGCCGGCGAACTTGGCCCATTTGCTTTAATTTATACCCATTTCTTACATGTTAGTTTTAGGTTAACCTATCACGAAATTTAGAAGTTTTCAATCGCAATACGATTTCCCCATCCTTTTCAGGCCAGAGTTGTCCATATTGCCCTTTAGTTTGACTATTCATTGGATACTCTGTGGGTCTCGGACCCTCTGTTCCATCTACCGACTTTCCCCTCTCCAGGAGCTCAAGGATGGTCACCAGCCGGGCGGGTCCCTGGTCTCTACCGGTCTGCCCTACTGCCCTGGTCTCCCCCGGAGACCCACAGCGGCTCATTGTCAAACGGCCCCCACGAACGCTTCCCAAGCGTAACTCACGGGATTCTCTTTGATCCCGTATCTCTGAGAATCCCGTCCTCGTCGACAAATTGTTACGGAAATTAATTTGCTAAGGAAATTCGATTAACGTTGATCACAAGTAAATTAGACACCGGCTTCGAAGTAAAGAGACCTTTATTCACGACATCGTGGGGAGTGAACCCTCTAACTGTGGGGCTTATGCTTGTGAAAATCGATAGCAAAAGCAAAGGCTGTTCGATTAACCTTGTCAGTTACAAAAGATAAACCAGGTTCACCTGCAGTTCCCCCGTGATAAACTGCACCCATAGCAACAGTCAAAAATTAAACAAAAAACAGTCTTCCGCCAAACCTTCTATTAACAAGCAGGTCGTCTCATATCCTTGATCCGAATTCTGACGAGATAAACAACTGCAAGTATTTATGCTGAGAGTCGCCTCTGCTGAAAGCTAAGGACATCTCTTTAACAAACTAAGCCGTAAACTGGCTTCCACAGTCGAAAATCCAATATTAAACCTTCGTACATCAAAACGTTTAACTCACAATATTTTCCTGCGCAACTACCAAGAAAACTTACAGAGCCGATCACTAATGTCAACAGATGACTGACTCCATTCCTCCACTCCTCCCCGAATTCCCCGTGTCTCCGTCTGGAATGTTTGGACTATGGCGACATCAACTGGACGGAACAGAAAATGCAACGGAGGTCGTAATGCTCCGTCAAGACGCAGAGGGAACTGCTTCTTTACGCTGAACTCTTCTAGTTTTTTTTTTAATCTCTCTCGTTCACTGTTATAGAATTCGGTATCTGTGCCGTGTGAAGTGTTACTTGGGTCGTATTCCCAGATCATCGCAATTTGCGGAATTTTAAATTTATAACCTGAGTAGACACAAGCTATTAAATTCACCCCATCTGCAGAGCGGACATTTTAATTACGAGGAAAAATTAACACAGACAGAATATTCAGGTTTATTTTCAAAGTACAAGTAAATGCACAGCTAGTTTCCAAACCAGTATCGGGAATGAAATGCAAATACGTCCTGGTGATGTGATTGTTCCGAGTGAGGTCAGCCTATGGAACACACTTCCTCTGTGAAATCTATTCCCATCCCTCCCATTCTCATATGGACTCGGTCCTCTTCTCCTGCACAAGCCGTTCCCTTTCTTCATTCAGTACTTCAGTCATCCTCTCTGCTGCCCTGAATTCACGTCCGTCCGGGCCTGATTTCTGCCGATGGGCCATAAGACATTGGAGCATCAGTTGTCCATCCTGCACATCCGTTCAGCAATTTCATCATAGCTGATCCAATTATCCTCTCAGTCCCAATCTCCTGCCCTTTCCCCACGTTTCTTCACGCCCTGACCAATCCAGAATTTATTTAACTCTGCCGATAAAGACTTGACCTCCACAGCATTCTGTGGCAAAGAAGTCCACAGATTCACCGTTCTCCAGTTAAATATATTGCTTCTCGTCCCCGTTCTGAAAGAACTCCAATCTATTATGACGCTGTGTCCTCTGGTCTTACACTCTCTCCAGATCCACTTTCAAGGCCTTGTGCCGTTTGATAGGTTTCAATGAAGTCAACCCGCATTCTTCCGAATTCCAGGTAATACAGACCAGAGTCATCAAACGCTTTTTATATGACAAGCCATTGAATCCAGGAAACATTTGCCTGAATCCCTCCAGTTTCGGCACAGCCCTTCTGGGATAAGGGGCCCAAACCAGGCACATTTACCAGGCAAATAGATATGATAGAAATGCATTGGAAATCGGGTCAACGCTAACAAACATCATTTTAGCTACAGAGGTGACCAAGTAACGAAACCAGATATTTGATTCCACTTTCCAGCTCCTGCCTGAATTTCCTCTGTGACAGAGTGTCGATACACGTGTTGGTGCAGGTGGAGAGAAACTGCAGCATGAACCCAAACTGTTGCAGGATATACGTCGAGGTGTTCAAATATCTGTCAGTGTAAAAGTAATTCTCCACTTGCCAGTTCATAGTATATACAATAATAGGGATCCACAACAATATGAAATTGGCTGACAGAGCGAACAACAAAATTATTGACTTTCTCCGGTTCTCCACCTCTGGATCATTCTTTTTCTCTCTGCTGTTCCTGAGCCCCCGGCGAACTCTGTTTGCCGCGATAATATGACTGACAATTAAAGCATTAAAAAGTAGAATCAAACTGATCAGCAATAAAGGTGTAGCGATCGTGCTAAACAACTGTGTGCTTTCCACAGCGGTAAAGTAAAGTAATCGGTTTTTTAAAATGCATCGCCAGGGTATGTTGTCAATGATAATGTAAGGTTCTACCGCAAAGTATAATGGAACATTCTTCGCAGAACTTCCTAAACACACAATAACTATCACAATAGTCGCTGTTCTGTCGGTGCAGTATCGTTCGCGTAGCTTTTGACTGCAGATTGCAATAAAGCGATCGAAAGTGAGCCAAACAGAACAGTCCATTGTTATGACACTCAGCACAAGCGTCAAGGCACAAATCGGTGAAATCAGCAAAGGAAATGCGTAAACATAAATATTATTGATCTCACAGAGTACAACAGCAATAATAACACCCAGTAAATCAGCTGCTGCCATTCCCACCAGGTAACGGGAGATGCATTTAGAGAGTCCGCAGTTTCCCAGAGACAGGATCACAATCGCCACTAAATTAACTGCAAGGAAGCAAAGAAAAGTTAGGTTCATGCGCAGAAACCCTGATCATTTTTTCTTGATATGCATGCATAGAAAGTTGTTGAATCGGACTAAGTGAACCTCAGACATCTCATCATATACCGGGTCAGGCAGGCTTCGATTCGGAGAGTTAAATGTTGTTCGCACGGGCTCCGTCACTGTCCTTCGATTGGATGATAATAACTGGACTGAGTAGCAGTTGAACAACAACTTTCCAGTTGATAGCAGGTTTTCCATATGGCGGCTTAACGACCCACTCATCCAGACAGCTGAGAATGTTGAAGGCTTTGTAAATTGCGGGATAAATAGACTCAGGGAGACTGCGTTTTCGGAGATCACATTTTGGAGTGGAGGCGCGGCAGAGCTAAATGCATGTTTCGATGTACAAGTGGCAAAATAAACTTGAATCTTGTACTGAGCGATGGAGATGCATCATACAGATTTTTACTTCCCTCATGTTGTGAGATGCATGAAAGAAATAAAATAAACCTTATCAGATCTTTTCTAAATTACAAACGGAGAAAGAAGAAAGACACGGTGAAATGAAATTTTGCACGTTATTGTGGCAATTTCTAAAGTAAGACCATGTTCAGCACAGCATTCTTGTTGAAGGGTCTGTATTATACTGCAGGTTTTCTAAGTTCTATGTTTCTGTGTTCTATTTCGATAAAAAAAAGTATCTTTCCAGTTGCATGACGACGGAGAGGAAAGAACAGTGTTGGCCGAAAAACCAGGGAGCTCGCAGGGAGAGCTGCAGCGATGCTAAAGATTCTGTTTTCACTTCATTTCATAGAAACGTTTGGGTTTCTATATTGATGACGAATAAGATTTACAAGAACACGCGATGGAAGGTCGAGTAATGTAAGATGCTAGAATAGTATCAATATTAACACTCAATCAATTGTTAATATTGACAAATTAATCAGACATAAGAAACAAGTGCAATTCCAGAGAATAATGAAAGAATAAAATAAAATATATACTTAAACCAGAACAGGTTTAAAACAGTCATCAGATGAGCCACCCTCTGAAAACAAATGGTACACGAACAAAACACACGCATACATCAGTAACCAATTCCAGTTACTTACCAGGGATACCAATCGCTGCTAGTACAGGGTAGTAAACGCTAACGATGGAGTAAATTGCTGGGTATCCCATTTCCTGTGTTAATTGGTAATCAGTTGAAACTAGTCCGACTGCTGATATCTACTGTTGTTTGCTTTACAAGCTCTTATACAGGAGAGGAAAGTGCCCTCTGACAATTAATCATACCGCGTGGTCAGTCACATCAGTGACAGTCTGCCAAACAAACACTTCAGGTTTGTTTCGATTCATCTGAATTGTGTCACCGTGCAATGAAAATCGTTCCATCGGAAAAATCACAATATAAGATTTACGTTTAAATATGTTTATTTACCCCTTCAAACGTGAAAATTATACAGTCTTTCTCTAAGGCACAGAATTTGTGTGTTTCAAATAAAATAATTTTTAGTCTCAATATTTTCATAACGTGCACCTCAAATGATTATCAGTTGTAACAATAGGCGAAGCGCATTAAGATTATGAGCTTAACGGAAGCGCATTTAGTTTGGTTGTTCAATTCAATAATCTTTTCTCGTAAGAGAAATGTTCACACCTCCTTCCTACTTTCCGATTGGTTTTGTGCCTCAGTAGTGGCCAATTCGGATGAGAAGTCATTTAGTAAACGGTTAGCTTGGTTATGCATCCCGAAGGTCATCTTAACATCTAAACTGAAACGGGAGTAAGGTGGGTCTTCTGTGATTAATGTAATGAGTCTGTTTAATAAAACTGTCCGTAAAAATAGATAGATTCAATAACACATTTTCTTTTCCACAGATCTGCATTGTTTAACACGAAATACTCGTATTTCTCCCACTAACATGTCGATCCATTTCCCCTCGTTCCATTGACTTTTTGTGGCATTTTTGCATGTGTGTTATTTTCATACATTGTTCATTACATTTTTTCTATTATTAATTTGAAAATTTTACAAGTCTCAGTGTGTCTATTCTGGTAAGTCAAATGACTTCTGATCGCGGTGATTGTTCCATAACTGATGACGTCTCCATATTCTCTTTACTGGGTTTCAGGCACGTTGCATTAAGTCTCATAAATCGATGTCCAGCACATAAAATAACAATAACTTACACTCACGCTGTCCAGCTGTGTGGAAGTCCCATGCCTTCATTATTTCTCTAATATTTCATTTCAGAACAGTTTTGTTGTCTCCAGTTTCAGGTTATTTTATTCCAGAATCTGTTCCTGACAAATATTTTGTTTGGGAACTCCCACGCCCTGATTATACCTACGTGAAACACTGTAAACCAAACATGCTCTCCAATGAAAGAAGGATTACCGTATTTATTGTCTATATCGCAGCTTGTATCTTTATAAAAGTTTGGACTCTGCAAGTCATCAACAAGTCTACAAGGTCCCTTTCAGTGAACTTTCCCGTTGGCTTTGGACAAGCAGGTCTTTCCATTACAAATGACAACTCGTATTTTGTATCGGTCCAAATGTCACTTCAGCATCGTTGTTGATAATGAAGCTTTCCCCTTTGGGTTCTTTCATAAGTTCAATTTTACGACAGAAAACAATAAGATTTAGGAGCAGAATTAGCCCATTCCACCGATCGAGTCGGCTGCACCATTTCGTCATTCGTGGTCTCAGCTGCGGCCTCCTGTCTTCTCTTCGTATCGCTTCATGGCCTATCCGATCAAGAATCTATCGAACTCTGCCTTAAGTATAGAGAACGTATTGGCCTACACAAGGGTCTTTGGCAAAAAATCTAACAGATTCACCATTCTCTGGCGAATTAAGTACCTCCTCATCTCAGGTAGATGAAGCCACTCAATTCTGAGGCTGTGTCTTCTGTTCTTAGACTCTGCCACCAAAGGAAACATCCTGTGGAAAGTCCCACGCTTTAATGATATCTCCATAAAACACTGTGCTGCTGGTTATGTTGTCGAATGGAAGAAGGAACTGTGATTCTACGTATTTCTTGATCATTTCCTGCCAGAAGAGGAAGATCCCCTCTGTTGTCAATATTCAACGCCATTTGTTTGTGTTTAAATGATTGTGTTTAAACGGTGATTGTGATTCTTTTTTTTGGGAACATGTGGAATTTCGAAATGGATCACCCCGTACAGACAGACATACTTCATTGATCCCGAGGGAAACTGGGGTTCGTTACAGTCGCACCAACCAAGAATAGTGTAGAAATATAGCAATATAAAACCATAAATAATTAAATAATAATAAGTTAATCATACCAAGTGGAAATAAGTCCAGGACCAGCCTATTGGCTCAGGGTGTCTGACACTCCGAGGGAGGAGTTGTAAAGTTTGATGGCCACAGGCAGGAATGACTTCCTATGACGCTCAGTGTTGCATCTCGGTGGAACTTGGACAGCATCCTCTTTTCAGACACCACCGTCAGACAGTCCAGTTCCACCCCCACAACATCACTGGCCTTACGAATGAGTTTGTTGATTCTGTTGGTGTCTGCTACCCTCAGCCTGCTGCCCCAGCACACAACTGCAAACATGATAGCACTGGCCACCACAGACTCGTAGAACATCCTCAGCATCGTCCGGCAGATGTTAAAGGACCTCAGTGTCCTCAGGAAGTAGAGACGGCTCTGACCAGGTGGAAATGGGAAAAGGAGACCTCATGCTTGTTGTCTTCGTTGCGATTGTCTGGACACCTAAAACGAAATCTAAGAAAGAACCTACTTCTATCAAGAAAAACATGACACCGACGGCCGCGGCTCTGGGACCTGCCAGTGGTCTGTCCCAACAGATCCCCGTTCCTTTAGCTTCTCCTCTCCCCTGTGTCTGTATGATCAATCTGAAAACTGCTCAGAGGTCATTGAAGTAGTTGTAGCCGTCTAACAGCGGCCTCGACAACCACCTACCGAGGCGCCCTATGCGTCAGCGATTGTTTTCGCGCCCGGAGGGGCCGAGACAGAACGGTTCACCGGATTAACAGCCATTCTCCGGCGACAGACAATACAACCAAAGGGAACAAGAGCTTAGGCAGCAGATAGGTCTACTGCGGAAATCCTAGAGTCACCAACCTCCGTGCAGAATATGACCCGTCTACACTTTTTGCTTTCTGTGCGCTCGGCAGTTCTGGATCCACAAAGCAATGTCCTTGTATTCCATGCCTCTTTACTTTCTCAGTGCGACTTGCATGGGCTACCTTATCAAATGGCTTGCGGAATCCATATGCTCTACATCTACTGTTCTACCTTCATCAATGTGTTTAGTCAAATCCACAAAAAACTTAATTAGGATCGTAAAGCATGATCTGCCTTTAACAAAGCCATGTTGACTATTCCTATTCATACTATGCCTCTCCAAATGTTCATAAATCCTGCCTCTCAGGACCTTCTCCATCAACTTACCAATCACTGAAGTAAGACTCACTGGTCTATAACTTCCTGGGCTACCTCTCCTCCCTTTCTTGAACAAGGGGGCAACATCCGCAACTCTCCAATCCTCCGGAACCTCTCCCGTTCACCTCTCCCGATGCAAAGATCATCGCCAGAGGCTCAGCAATCTCCTCCCTTGCCTCCCACAGTAACCTAGGGTTAATCTCGTTCGATCCCGGTAGCTTATACAACTTGATGCTTTCCAAAAGCTCCAGCACATCCGCTTTCTTAGTATCTACATGCTGAAGCTTTTCAATCCACTGCAAGTCCTCCCCAGAATCGCCAAGATCTTTTTCCGTCGTGAATACTGAAGCAAAGTATTCATTCAGCATCTCTACTATTTTCTCCGATTCCATGCACACTTTTCCACTGTCACACTTGATTGGTGCTATTCTCTCACGTCTTACCCTCTTGATAGTGAACATGTTCTCGAAATGGATTGATGGCTTCCCGACTCGCAGAAATGATACTAAGATTGCAGTCAAGATCCTCATGCGAGCGGTGATCCCCCTCTTTGGCTTCCGCTGGCAGATCAACAGTGATCGGGGAGCGCACTTCACGGGGAAGTTGATTCAGGAATTTAGCAAGGCCCGAGGATTTCGTCGGGAGTATCAACTCCCATAGTAACCCCAATCTAATCGGTTAGTAGAAAGAATGAATGGTGTATTAAAATAAACTTTGACGAACAACTATCGGGACAGTGGACTAAAAGATCCTGAGGCCTTACCGGTAGATCTCTATAGCTTGTGAACCTATGTCAACAGGATCACTAAATTAAAACCATTTGCAGTGCTATTGGGAGAACTCATGCCCGCAGGTTCACGTACACCCCCCACCCCCCAGACCTCCAATTGGAGGACATAATGCACCATTAATCTGGAGGGAGGAGAAAACTTTAGGAATAGAAAAGGGCTTTGCAGAGGCGGTCGGGGAGAACCAAACACAAGTAGAAGCAGCCCCAACTCAGTCGGGTGAGGGAAACGCACACCCTTTTACGCCAGGAGAGATGTGTATGCTAGGACGATAAAATGGTATTCTTCTTCTCCGAGGTGAAAGGGGACGACCAGAGTGCTGATGGTCACCAGGACTGCGCTCAGAGTAGAAGGTAGAGCCGGTCGGATGCAGTAGAATGAGAGGATTCTCTTGCTAATAGTGACAGCATTGAAAGTGATGGTGGGGGGGGAGGGCCGGGGGGGGAGTGGAGTTGCAGATGAGGGACCCGGAAACACAGCACACCCGCTTCCTCATAATTTATGCGTTTGACTGATGAATATGGACGTTGCAAGAGCATATCGATTGGCGGAATCTGCATGGCCATACCCATCCACGCTGGTTCTGTAATACCATTAGTACCCATCCCATTTCATCAAAGCGAGATCAAAGTCTATCGGCCCTTTATGGAAGGTTATTTTGGATCCTGGTTATTTCGGAAGAACGAGAATATATCAGGGATTGGGGTATATTATCAACATCCAGTATCTCCACATTGGCTACGAGGGCCCGGTATTACTACCATTAGTTTCCGCGAGACAATCAGTTTGAGGGATGGTGTATTCCCTGCTGTAACTTGACTGATCCCGAAGCCCCAGTGTTACAAGTGATACCACAAAAGTTTGACCATTATTGGTTTAATGGAAATGGAAGCAGTATTATGGACCGAAGAAAATGTGCTAAACCATTGTATTTATGGGACCAATAGTTCCATGGGGGTCCCAACGATTCTTAATGAGACTTATTTGATTTGTGGTGATCGGGCATACCCTCGGCTCCCATGACAATGCGGTGGGCTGATCTGTTCGGTAAGTGGCACTCTATCTACATGTAGCCCCTCCCTTAAGCACGAGGGCTACCAGGATGAATGGATTAGGATAACACCTAATGATACCGCCTCGGCCTTGGGAGAAACACAGCAGCAAATCGGGGACCTTACGGCCGAGGTAGTAGCGATATGAAAAGTCACTCTGCAGAACAGGATGGCCCTTGATTTTATATTGGCCGAGACGGAGGAAGTGTTCGCCCTTATAAGTCAATAGGGCTGCACCTACATCACTAATGAATCTCAAAACATTACCCTTTTCGCGGACCATGTACAGAAGCGTGTCGAAGAAATGGGAAAACGTGAAAGGAATTTCACGATGACGATCTAAAGAGGCCATGAAAGCACACTATGGGTGAACTCTACTTCTAATGATCCCGGTAGTAGAGCTATTACGGTGCCCCGGACATTCACTTGTTTCCTGTATTTGCAAACAAGCCGGGGCAAGCTAGTTTCCCCCAGGGTACCAAAGCTTCCGAAGTGAAAATAATGCATGTAACTCCGAATACGATGAGCAAGCTTGTCTTGCTATGCGATCTTTCCCCGCTTCTTACGAGCCACCTTTTCAGGAAGGGGAAATTGATCCGAGTGATCAAAAAGGAGGGGGCTATGAGGGCATTTAGAGGGTTAATGATAATGTGTGAATGCCGTATTTTTCAGTGGAAGGAATTGAAAATGCGGTTAAAATAAAAGGGAGTGTGAAAAACCAGGTATTATTGAAACATACTAGCAAGATGCTGGAGCTAATTGCTGACAACCGTCCCCAGTCAGCAGGGCGTGTTGTGTAAAGCTAATTGTATTCAGTCTCACAGGGAAACTTTGAGAACATTCTCCTCCCAAAATCCTGCTTATATATTTCCAATTTCCTGATATAAATGGAGACGCCACCTTTTGCCTCGATAGAATTCAGAGTCTCAGCTGCAGCTTCGTGTTTAGAATGTTCATTTTTGCCGTGCGGATTGGTCAGGTGGGCTACATCTGAACGGACAAGCTCAGTCTTGTTTCCAGTCCTCCTGTCGACTTTCAGCAAAAAATCAACCGCACTGTCAAAAAGGTGGAAGAAACGATTTAAGCCGCAGCCTTTTGACTGCCAACGGACTTCAGTGTGAAGAGGCAAGCGTGGAAACTCTTCGTCGTTATCTTGAAATAACTGGCGAAGTAGTCGGCTAATTAAAGGATGAGCTATTATTAGCAGATATTACAAGAGGCATGGTTAACCAAATTCGCTGGCTGGAGTATTCTGCTGCAAGATGTTAGCGTGAAATGCAAAGCGGCTTACAAAAAAAATTGGAATTTCTTGTTTCATAAATGCCACTAAACGAGGATTAGTGGCGGAGAAGCCATTGATGCCCCCCGTCTCCATCGTCCTCTGAGGTCAGAGTTCATCAACGCTTCTGTCATCCATTGCATCCACAGAAGAGAAGATTCACCTGTGCAGTTTCACCGGAGCCCTTTTGGCCGGACTTACCCTTTCCTACCTGAGGCAAGAACAATCTTTACAGAGACAAAACACGACCTCTCATTACCTCATATGCGGTAGAAAAATATCAATTTGTCTAAAAGCATCTAAAATTTCACCGAAGAAGCTGTCATGTTGTTGCTGTAAAGTCTCAAGTTTTTGTCAGGATTCAGTCTCCAACATAGAACACTATAACCCGTTTATCTTCGTTTCATTGGGCGACAAGGACTGGCAGTACAACGTATCAGGAGGAAAATGTCACTTATAATATCTGCTATCAACAAAATAATCGTCCATCCATTAACATTAAACAGCAGAATGTCTCGCCAGTTATTCCAAGATAACAGTGAAAATTTGCACGCTTGCCTCTTGCAGTGGGAATTCCCAAAGAATTTTTTTTATCGGGAGCAGGTTCTGGAATAAAATATTGTGGGATTGGAGATAACAGAAACCTGTCCGACATCATTTGCTGAAGATATAATGAAACCATGGGACTAAACACACACACACACACACACACACACACACACACACACACACACACACACACACACACACTGTTAGTGCGGATGGAAGATATTGTCATTTGAGGCCGCTTTTTTTAAATTATTGTGCATTTCCCTTATATAGATACAGTAGACAGGTAAATAGATACACAGTGAGCAATGAATGAAAACAATACAACTGTAAGAAATGTCGCAAGATGCCAATGGTGAGTAGGAAGATGAGCTGTTGTGTCAGTTGGAGAAACCCGAATGCATTTCAAGGCTGGGAATTCCAGGATTTAATCTGCCCATTTGTTTCAGTAGTTTCATGAAATCGACTCGTTACATTAACCACAGATGACCCTCTTGTCAGTGTGGATGTGGTGATGTCCTTCGAGTAATATAAGTGTAACAATCTTTTGCAAAGTTGTTCTCATCCACATTGGCCTCTATCTAACCAAACCAACCGAACAGTAAAGAGGCGTGAATATTCCCCTTGCAGAGAAATGATTATCGAGTTTAACAGACAAATTAAAATGCATCTCCATAACTTAAGAAAACCTACAGTTAAGTATTTGAGAGTGATTGTGCACGTTGTAAAAATAAACAAAATTAAACAAAAGTGTTATTTTTGTGATTTCCCCAGGCACCGAATTTCACTGCACCGACACAACTGGTATCGATTGTTTACCTGAAGTGTTTGTTCAGTGGACTGTCTCTAATGTGACTAAATGGGTGTCTTAGGTTTTGATGGTTTTAGGTTTACGAACTGGAAGAAGTTATTCAAGTGCAGCTGCGAAATTGAGATGCCGACAGAATGGAGTGATGATTTCTGATGAGAAAAAATCTCTGTTTCTCTCGCTCCCGAAATGAAAACATTAATTAAGGACACGTTATTGTGAGGGGAAGCATTGATTTGTACGTCGGGGCTACATTTCTAATATCATCCCCTCTCAGTAAGACTGGTAAACATAGTGACTGGTCCGACAAATGTTTCGTCGCCGTCTTAAACTTTCACTTTGGAATGGCCAGCGAACTTTCTAAAGGAAAGGGCATTAATCACATTATTTGCACAGGTACAGCGAGAATTGCATTATACTATCTCACTTTAACAAACACCAGCTTTTTATCTTCCAGGCAAATTTCTACCGCTATTCCAAAGAAGTACAGTCGTGTTTCAGTGCTCGCTAATCCAGTGAAATCTACA